>NW_024086794.1:0-94558 GCF_009730915.1 Dioscorea cayenensis subsp. rotundata
ATTGAGAAGTGGTCGTGAAGTTTAGGATAGGCTTCCTAGTGAGAAGACCAATGTTGAGTCGCCCGAGGTCGTGGAGGTTAAGGAAATAACAAAAGAGAAGGGGATGACTAGAGTTAGGAGAAATAATGATTGGTCCTACACTTGAAACAATAGTCCTAGGGTAAGCAATGTCAGGGTACCCCACTTGCTATTCATCACTTGTTCTATTTCACACTTTCTTATTCTTTCATCATTTTGATATGTGATAAGTGCTTGTGCGATATGAAGGCGAAGCGTTCATTCGTTATGTTGAGCATTACTATCCTCAGTTTTCTACATTAATATGTGTGTTTTATATTACTTTTACACAGGTAGGGTTGTGGGGCCGAGTATGAACGAAATGGGCCAATGTGGATCATAATGCACCTATTTTGGAGGAGATCTTGTTAAGGTTCAAATGTGAAGACATAGGTCAGGTGTGAGATGCTAGAGTGTGTGGCAACCTCCTCGCATTCGAGTGAGCACATCTATTTGGAGGGGCACAAAGGCAGTCACGCTCGAGGATTCCGACTTATGCATATAAGAACAAGAGCCCCGCCAACATATACATCATTGAAGAAGCAAGTGATTCACGACGTGAACGTGTGCCCGTTTGCGTTACCCCGATGAAAGTATGGAATTGGGAAGTTAATCAGGTCAAAGATTGTAGCAGAGCACTGTAGCAATTACTGTAGCAACACTAATCACAGCCGGCCGAGAAATCAGAGACACAGAGAATCCACACGGGCGTGTGGAAATTATCCACGCCCGTGTGGAAATTCCGCGACGGTGCGTGTATCGCTCACGCCCGTGGAGTTGCTCGATTCCAGTCCCTATTTAAAAGCCGATTCAGCCCCGATTTTTGGTATTCTTTTTCTCCATCTTTTCCCCAACTTGTGAGAGGACTTGGCTAGGGTTTCGAGGGTATTGGCCAAGGTTTTTGGAGAAGTTCTATGGCTCCGACATCGTGATTCCATTAGGAAGAAGGTTGGTAGGGGAGCTTCGATCGAGGCATATCCTATACCGGACGAAGGAATCTTTTGGACTGACAGTAGAGGACCCTCCACAAGACCATCGACACGACCATCGAGGGGGTTTCTTTATGGATTCATTGCTTTTACATTCGATTTCTTTGATTGTATTAAGCTCCATGGAGAGCTAAACCCCTAGTGGGTACTTGGATGATTGCGAACCCTAGGATGTATTCGTTTCATTGAACTTCTTTATTATGCTTTCAATAAATTGATGTTTATTGTGAGTTCCAACCTTGAATGCTTGATTGTATGAACATTTCCCCTAGAGTGACACTAGGGTTGAGAGTTCTTGTTGGTAACCTTGTGAGTGAGTGACACACCACTAGCGTTAGACAAAGCTAGGTTGGAGAGGGTTGAGAGGGTGAGTCGAGAGGTACAGGAGCGTCCCCTTTCCCCTCCGACGTGATAGATTCTACCTTCATTCCTCGAGTTCTTTGCGGCCATAATGGAGTGAATGGTCTAAGGGATGAACCTCCGCTGGGGCCTAGTTGCGCGTGTAATGGAGTGAAGCGTTGAGAGGATCTTAGTATCTAGGGCTTAATTGTGGCTAGGGACCTTCCATCTGGACCAAAGGGGTAGGTCTATATTTAGGAAGAGATTTATCACTTGGAATCCCTAGAGCTCATTGCAACTCTATGCGAGTGAGAGGTGTTGAGATTGTTCGATTTCTCCTCTGGGACATGTATAGAGTTAGGCATAGTTGACCTTAGATTTGGGACTATGTATGTAAGGATTTCCACGACTCACCATTGCATTGATTAGGAAGCATAATAGAGAGTTCTTGCAATTGAAGC
Source organism: Dioscorea cayenensis subsp. rotundata (assembly GCF_009730915.1). Classification (NCBI taxonomy): domain Eukaryota; kingdom Viridiplantae; phylum Streptophyta; class Magnoliopsida; order Dioscoreales; family Dioscoreaceae; genus Dioscorea; species Dioscorea cayenensis. The sequence goes on from NW_024086794.1 coordinate 1,847, forward strand.
GATCATCCTAGGTGAAGCATTATCCGAGTACCCCATTCTTTATCGATTGCCTTACCCTCTTCTTACTTTTGCTCTTTCACTTGTTGTTTTTATTGTTGAGAATGAAATCAATTTCACACTTATCACTATTAATATTCCATATAGCTAAGAATCAAATTAAGTATTTTCACTCCCTACTCCCTGTGGATTCGACCCCGCTCACCCGGGATTATTACTTTGACAAGCCCGTGCACTTGCGGGATATAAGCAAGGGGACCTTGTCAATATGTTTTTTTTTCTTTGGTTGTAGCTCCAGGTTATAACTCGACTAAACCCTTCCATATTGGTTGAAGGCGATCCTGAACTTGATTGAACACTTCATAGAAAAGGTAAAGACCCTGTGCAAGAATAGAATCATCCATCTGAAATAAAGGTTGAAGAGTCTGTAAATATGGCCGAACAAGAAGGACAACGAAGAACACTTTCGGATTTGTTACACTGACTATTCATGAGACACAATCAAGCATTGTTAGGCCACCAGTAGTAGACCGGAATTTTGAGTTGAAGGTAGCTTTCATTCAAATGGTTCAACAATCCGCACAATTTAATTGGTTAGTCAATGAAGACCCAAACAATCATATTAAGAACTTCCTTGAAGTGTGCAACATGTGAAAGATAAATGGGGATTCTGATGATGCAATTCACTTGAGAGCTTTCCCATTCTCATTGAAGGAAAGAGCGAAATAGTGGCTGCATTCATTACCAAGAGTTTCCATCACAACATGGAATGAAATGGTCAAATCTTTTCTTGCAAGGTACTTTCCTCTGGGAAAATTGGCAAAGCTTCATAATGAGATATCATCATTTGTTCAGATAGAGCTCAAATCCTTGTTTGAGACATGGGAATGATTCAAGGACCTCTTACGGAAGTGTCCACAACGCGGGTTCACCGAATGGATGGTCATTCACACATTTTATAATGGGTTGAACTCAAGCACCAAAAAACTTCTTGATGCTGGCAATTGAATGAGATATGTTTGAATAGCTACCAATAGAATGCAAAGGAAAAAAAGAAAGTGGCCGGCCTCCATGAGATTGATGCGGTTACATTGTTTTCAGCCCAAGGTGAATCATTGAGCAAGAAGTTAGACACTCTTACTTCTCAGAGAGTAGCGGCCACGATGAGTTACAATGGATGTGGAATAGGATGTGCTCCATCCGATTGGTAGATTGCTCTTGGCGCTACACCCTCAGTAGAACAAGTTGACATTGTAGGGAATATAATGAGAGCTCAATGGAATCCATATAGCAACACCTACATTCCAGGTTGGAGGAGAAACTCAAATCTTTTATGGAGTACCAAAAGGGAACAAAAGGCCATGGCACCACCGGGTTTCCAGCAACAACAACAAGCCCCGAACATGAAGAATTGAGTTTCAAGTTTGGAGACCCAGATAACTAATTTAGAGAAAGCTTTTACCAAATTCAACCTATCATCTGATTCAATGTTTCAGTCGGTCGAAGCTACACTTCATAACCACAGCATGTCATTGCACAACATAGATAATCAAGTGAGGCAAATTACGAATTCATTATCAGAGAGACCTCAAAGGAGCTTGCCGAGTAACACAAAAACTAACCCAAGAGAACATGTGAAGGTGATCACATTGAGAAGTGGTCGTGAAGTTTAGGATAGGCTTCCTAGTGAGAAGACCAATGTTGAGTCGCCCGAGGTCATGGAGGTTAAGGAAATAACAAAAGAGAAGGGGATGACATGAGTTAGGAGAAATAATGATTGGTCCTACACTTGAAACAATAGTCCTAGGATAAGCAATGTCAGGGTACCCCACTTGCTATTCATCACTTGTTCTATTTCACACTTTCTTAGTCTTCCATCATTTTGATTTGGTTTTTTTTTCTTTGGTTGTAGCTCCATGTTATAACTCGAGTAAACTCTTCCATATTGGTTGAAGGCGATCCTGAACTTGATTAAACACTTCATAGAATACGTAAAGAACCTGTGCAAGAATAGAATCATCCAGCTGAAATAAAGGTTGAAGAGTCTGTAAATATGGCCGAACAAGAAGGACAACGAAGAACACTTTCGGATTTGTTACACTTGACTATTCATGAGACACAATCAAGCATTGTTAGGCCACCAGTAGTAGACCGGAATTTTGAGTTGAAGGTAGCTTTCATTCAAATGGTTCAACAATCCGCACAATTTAATTGGTTAGTCAATGAAGACCCAAACAATCATATTAAGAACTTCCTTGAAGTGTGCAACATGTGAAAGATAAATGGGGATTCTGATGATGCAATTCACTTGAGAGCTTTCCCATTCTCATTGAAGGAAAGAGCGAAATAGTGGCTGCATTCATTACCAAGAGTTTCCATCACAACATGGAATGAAATGGTCAAATCTTTTCTTGCAAGGTACGTTCCTCCAGGAAAATGGGCAAAGCTTCATAATGAGATATCATCATTTGTTCAGATAGAGCTCAAATCCTTGTTTGAGACTTGAGAACGATTCAAGGACCTCTTGCGGAAGTGTCCACAATGCAGGTTCACAGAATGGATGGTCATTCACACATTTTATAATGGGTTGAACTCAAGCACCAAATAACTTCTTGATGCTGGCAATTGAATGAGATATGTTTGAATAGCTACCAATAGAATGCAAAGGAAAAAAAGAAAGTGGCCGGCCTCCATGAGATTGATGCGGTTACATTGTTTTCAGCCCAAGGTGAATCATTGAGCAAGAAGTTAGACACTCTTACTTCTCAGAGAGTAGCGGCCACGATGAGTTACAATGGATGTGGAATAGGATGTGCTCCATCCGATTGGTAGATTGCTCTTGGCGCTACACCCTCAGTAGAACAAGTTGACATTGTAGGGAATATAATGAGAGCTCAATGGAATCCATATAGCAACACCTACATTCCAGGTTGGAGGAGAAACTCAAATCTTTTATGGAGTACCAAAAGGCAACAAAAGGCCATGGCACCACCGGGTTTCCAACAACAACAACAAGCCCCGAACATGAAGAATTGAGTTTCAAGTTTGGAGACCCAGATAACCAATTTAGAGAAAGCTTTGACCAAATTCAACCAATCATCTGATACAATGTTTCAGTCCGTCGAAGCTATATTTCATAACCACACCACGTCATTCCACAACTTAGATAATGAAGTGAGGGAAATTACGAATTCGTTATCAGAGAGACCTCAAAGGAGCTTGCCGAGTAACACAAAAACTAACCCAAGAGAACATGTGAAGGTGATCACATTGAGAAGTGGTCGTGAAGTTTAGGATAGGCTTCCTAGTGAGAAGACCAATGTTGAGTTGCCCGAGGTCGTGGAGGTTAAGGAAATAACAAAAGAGAAGGGGATGACATCAGTTAGGAGATATAATGATTCGTCCTACACTTGAAACAATAGTCCTAGGGTAAGCAATGTCAGGGTACCCCACTTGCTATTCATCACTTGTTCTATTTCACACTTTCTTATTCTTCCATCATTTTGATTTGGTTTTTTTTTCTTTGGTTGTAGCTCCATGTTATAACTCGAGTAAACTCTTCCATATTGGTTGAAGGCGATCCTGAACTTGATTAAACACTTCATAGAATACGTAAAGAACCTGTGCAAGAATAGAATCATCCAGCTGAAATAAAGGTTGAAGAGTCTGTAAATATGGCCGAACAAGAAGGACAACGAAGAACACTTTCGGATTTGTTAGACTGACTATTCCTGGGACACAATCAAGCATTGTTAGGCCACCAGTAGTAGACCGGAATTTTGAGTTGAAGCTGGCTTTCATTCAAATGGTTCAACAATCCGCACAATTTAATGGGTTAGTCAATGAAGACCCAAACAATCATATTAAGAACTTCCTTGAAGTGTGCAACATGTGAAAGATAAATGGGGATTCTGATGATGCAATTCACTTGAGAGCTTTCCCATTCTCATTGAAGGAAAGAGCGAAATAGTGGCTGCATTCATTACCAAGAGTTTCCATCACAACATGGAATGAAATGGTCAAATCTTTTCTTGCAAGGTACGTTCCTCCAGGAAAATGGGCAAAGCTTCATAATGAGATATCATCATTTGTTCAGATAGAGCTCAAATCCTTGTTTGAGACTTGGGAACGATTCAAGGACCTCTTGCGGAAGTGTCCACAATGCAGGTTCACAGAATGGATGGTCATTCACACATTTTATAATGGGTTGAACTCAAGCACCAAAAAACATCTTGATGCTGGCAATTGAAAGAGATAGGTTTGAATAGCTACCAATAGAATGCAAAAATAAAAAAGAAAGTGGCCGGCCTCCATGAGATTGATGTGGTTACGTTGTTTTCAGCCCAAGGTGAATCATTGAGCAAGAAGTTAGACACTTTTACTTCTCAGAGAGTAGCGGCCACGATGAGTTACAATGGATGTGGAATAGGACGTGCTCCATCCGATTGGTAGATTGCTGTTGGCGGTACACCCTCAGTAGAACAAGTTGACGTTGTAGGGAATACAATGAGAGCTCAATGGAATCCATATAGCAACACCTACATTCCAGGGTGGAGGAGAAACTCAAATCTTTTATGGAGTACCAAAAGGCAACAAAAGGCCATGGCACCACCGGGTTTCCAACAACAACAACAAGCCCTGAACATGAAGAATTGAGTTTCAAGTTTGGAGACCCAGATAACCGATTTAGAGAAAGCTTTGACCAAATTCAACCAGTCATCTGATACAATGTTTCAGCCGGTCGAAGCTACACTTCATAACCACACCACGTCATTGCACAACATAGAGAATCAAGTGAAGGAAATTACGAATTCATTATCAGAGAGACCTCAAAGGAGCTTGCCGAGTAACTCAAAAACTAACCCAGGAGAACATATGAAGGTGATCACATTGAGAAGTGGTCGTGAAGTTTAGGATAGGCTTCCTAGTGAGAAGACCAATGTTGGGTCGCCCTAGGTCATGGAGGTTAAGGAAATAACAAAAGAGAAGGGGATGACATCAGTTAGGAGATATAATGATTGGTCCTACACTTAAAACAATAGTCCTAGGGTAAGCAATGTCAGGGTACCCCACTTGCAATTCATCACTTGTTCTATTTCACACTTTCTTAGTCTTCCATCATTTTGATTTGGTTTTTTTTTCTTTGGTTGTAGCTCCATGTTATAACTCGAGTAAACTCTTCCATATTGGTTGAAGGCGATCCTGAACTTGATTAAACACTTCATAGAATACGTAAAGAACCTGTGCAAGAATAGAATCATCCAGCTGAAATAAAGGTTGAAGAGTCTGTAAATATGGCCGAACAAGAAGGACAACGAAGAACACTTTCGGATTTGTTAGACTGACTATTCCTGGGACACAATCAAGCATTGTTAGGCCACCAGTAGTAGACCGGAATTTTGAGTTGAAGCTGGCTTTCATTCAAATGGTTCAACAATCCGCACAATTTAATGGGTTAGTCAATGAAGACCCAAACAATCATATTAAGAACTTCCTTGAAGTGTGCAACATGTGAAAGATAAATGGGGATTCTTATGACGGAATTCACTAGAGAGCTTTCCCATTGTCATTGAAGGAAAGAGCTAAATAGTGGCTCCATTCATTACCAAGAGTTTCCATCACAACATGGAATGAAATGGTCAAATCTTTTCTTGCAAGGTACTTTCCTCTGGGAAAATTGGCAAAGCTTCATAATGAGATATCATCATTTGTTCAGATAGAGCTCAAATCCTTGTTTGAGACATGGGAATGATTCAAGGACCTCTTACGGAAGTGTCCACAACGCGGGTTCACCGAATGGATGGTCATTCACACATTTTATAATGGGTTGAACTCAAGCACCAATAACTTCTTGATGCTGGCAATTGAAAGAGATAGGTTTGAATAGCTACCAATAGAATGCAAGAGAAAAAAAGAAAGCGGCCGGCCTCCATGAGATTGATGTGGTTACATTGTTTTCAGCCCAAGGTGAATCATTGAGCAAGAAGTTAGACACTCTTACTTCTCAGAGAGTAGCGGCCACGATGAGTTACAATGGATGTGGAATAGGACGTGCTCCATCCGATTGGTAGATTGCTATTGGCGGTACACCCTCAGTAGAACAAGTTGACGTTGTAGGGAATACAATGAGAGCTCAAGGGAATCCATATAGCAACACCTATATTCCAGGGTGGAGGAGAAACTCAAATCTTTTATGGAGTACCAAAAGGCAACAAAAGGCCATTGCACCACTGGGTTTCCAACAACAAAAACAAGCCCCGAACATGGAGAATTGAGTTTCAAGTTTGGAGACCCAGATAACCGATTTAGAGAAAGCTTTGACCAAATTCAACCAGTCATCTGATACAATGTTTCAGCCGGTCGAAGCTACACTTCATAACCACACCACGTCATTGCACAACATAGAGAATCAAGTGAAGGAAATTACGAATTCATTATCAGAGAGACCTCAAAGGAGCTTGCCGAGTAACTCAAAAACTAACCCAGGAGAACATATGAAGGTGATCACATTGAGAAGTGGTCGTGAAGTTTAGGATAGGCTTCCTAGTGAGAAGACCAATGTTGGGTCGCCCTAGGTCATGGAGGTTAAGGAAATAACAAAAGAGAAGGGGATGACATCAGTTAGGAGATATAATGATTCGTCCTACACTTGAAACAATAGTCCTAGGGTAAGCAATGTCAGGGTACCCCACTTGCTATTCATCACTTGTTCTATTTCACACTTTCTTATTCTTCCATCATTTTGATATGTTTTTTTTTTCTTTGGTTGTAACTCCAGGATATAACTCGAGTAAACCCTTCCATATTGGTTGAAGGCGATCCTGAACTTGATTGAACACTTCATAGAAAAGGTAAAGGCCCTATGCAAGAATAGAATCATCCATCTGAAATAAAGGTGAAGAGTCTGTAAATATGGCCGAACAAGAAGGACAACGAAGAACACTTTCGGATTTGTTAGACTGACTATTCATGGGACACAATCAAGTATTGTTAGGCCACCAGTAGTAGACCGGAATTTTGAGTTGAAGCTGGCTTTCATTCAAAAGGTTTAACAATCCGCACAATTTAATGGGTTAGTCAATGAAGACCCAAACAATCATATTAAGAAATTCCTTGAAGTGTGCAACATGTGAAAGATAAATGGGGATTCTAATGATGCAATTCACTTGAGAGCTTTCCCATTCCATTGAAGGAAATAGCTAAATAGTGGCTCCATTCATTACCAAGAGTTTCCATCACAACATGGAATGAAATGGTCAAATCTTTTCTTGCAAGGTACTTTCCTTCGGGATAATTGGCAAAGCTTCATAATGAGATATCATCATTTGTTCAGATAGAGCTCAAATCCTTGTTTGAGACTTGGGAATGATTCACGGACCTCTTGCGGAAGTGTCCACAATGCGGGTTCACCGAATGGATGGTCATTCACACATTTTATAATGGGTTGAACTCAAGCACCAAATAACTTCTTGATGCTGGCAATTGAAAGAGATAGATTTGAATAGCTACCAATAGAATGCAAGAGAAAAAAAGAAAGCGGCCGGCCTCCATGAGATTGATGCGGTTACATTGTTTTCAGCCCAAGGTGAATCATTGAGCAAGAAGTTAGACACTCTTATTTCTCAGAGAGTAGCGGCCACGATGAGTTACAATGGATGTGGAATAGGACGTGCTCCATCCGATTGGTAGATTGCTATTGGCGGTACACCCTCAGTAGAACAAGCTGACGTTGTAGGGAATACAATGAGAGCTCAAGGGAATCCATATAGCAACACCTATATTCCAGGGTGGAGGAGAAACTCAAATCTTTTATGGAGTACCAAAAGGCAACAAAAGGCCATTGCACCACTGGGTTTCCAACAACAAAAACAAGCCCCGAACATGGAGAATTGAGTTTCAAGTTTGTAGACCCAGATAACCGATTTAGAGAAAGCTTTGACGAAATTCAACCAATCATCTGATACAAGGTATCAGTCGGTCGAAGCTACACTTCATAACCACACCACGTCATTGCACAACTTAAAGAATCAAGTGAGGCAAATTAACAATTCATTATCAGAGAGACCTCAAAGGAGCTTGTCGTGTAACACAAAAACTAAACCAAGAGAATTGGTCGTAAAGTTTAGGATAGGCTTCCTAGTGAGAAGACCAATGTTGAGTCGCCCGAGGTCGTGGAGGTTGAGGAAATAACAAAAGAGAAGGGGGTGACACCCCGCAACCTACAAGCCAAGAATTCATTATCCTTCAGGATTAAAGAACGACCAAAATGATGAGTAATACAAGAAGTTCTTGGTTCTATTCAAGCAGTTGCACATCAACATCCCATTTGTGGAGGCGTTGTCTAAAATGCCTCGTTATGCAAAGTTTCTCAAGGACCTTTTGACCAATAAGAGAAATTTGGAGGGGAGTGCATTTGTGATCTTATATGCTTCACATTTGGTGGTGTTGTAAAAGAATATGTCGAACAAGAAGAAGTATCCTGGAAGCTTTATCATTCTAAGAAACATTGGTAATTTGGGTGAAGAAAAGGCATTGATAGATTTAAGGGGCTAGCATCAACATCATGCCTTATATATTCTTCAAGAAGCTAGGCTTGGGAGAGCCTAGGCCCACTCAGATGACACTCTAACTGGTCGACTAAATATTTAGACATCCGAGGGGAATCATTGAAGACATAATCGTGATAACTAACAAGTACATATCTCCTATGGACTTTGTAGTGTTGGATGTTGATTAGGATATTGATGTTCTATTGATACCTGGGAGGTTGTTCTTACGGACTTCCAAGTCTCTTATTTACATGGATGGAGGGGAGTTGACCTTATGAGTTGGTGATGACAAGTTGACATACGGCCTCGCCGAAACCATGAGATATTCTCTTGACTTTGATGATCCTTTATATTTTCTTGACACTAATGATGAGTTTATTGATGAATATGTGCAGGAAATCATGTGTTCGGACCCGTTTGAGGGCTTGCTAGATCAAGAAGTGAAGAATGAAGAAGTCTTGTCACTTGGTCTAGAGGACAAGGTTCAACCTACCGGGGATCATGAAGAGGATGGTCCAAAGATGAAAAGAGCAAGGAGACATCACAAGAATCACTCCAATGCTAGTGGGGATGTGCATGCACGAAGTAAGAGTGACGGACCTTTGTGTGGTAACAAGCTCGACAACTCTCCCTCTACCTTGAAACAATTGTGTGCATCATGCTTTCAAGTTGTAGGTAAGAGGGCAACTTTCATCCATGAGCCCCCGTGAGGTAAGAAGAGGTATGTCAAGCTTAGTGACGTAAAACAAACGTTTCTTGGTAGGCAACCCAAGTTTTTACTATTTTTCTAGGTTTTAGTTTAGTACTTGCATGAATAAGAATTTGAGTGTTGGTGTTTTGATCTTTACATGCTATTGCTATGTTTTTCTCATGGATTATTAATTTTTTTGTGTTCTTAATTGTGATTTGCAAAGTTTCTTGGTCATTTGAGCGTGTTTTCCTTGATTCTCTTGTCACTTTTACATAGTATAGGCAGGCTCTGTGTGTGTATGAGTGTGCAAAAATTTTATGTAGAGTCTGTAATTGTTTCTAAGTCATCCAGAGAGGACACACGAGCGTGTGTTTCTGTTCAGAGCTCATCCCGAGAGGACACAGGGGCGCGTGTTTACCCTTGTGGATGACCTTATGACGGTCATACGCCTGTGGATAATTTCCACATGGGTATGTGTTTTCTATGCAGAATTCTCAGACTCTATCCCGAGAAGACACAAGGGCGTGTCTTCCCCTATGGATGACTCTGTAAACTACACATGGGTGTAGATAATTTTCACAGGCCCGTGTGAAACTCTGTAGAGACTTCTCCTCCATTCCGAGAGCACACAAGGGCGTGAAGTTCCCCTGTGAGTGCCCCTGTGAAGATCCACATGCCCGTGTGAAATTTCCATAGGGGCATGTGGAACAGTTAGCCAAATCTTTCGGGTGGACAGAGAAGCCACATGGGCATGTGGGTGCCCCTGTGGGTCAGGCACACGAGCGTTACGAATTTCCACACGCCTATGTGGATGCATTCAGAGGCTATCATGAGAGCATATAGGGGCATGTGTCTACCCTTGTAAGCTCTCATGTGGAGTCACACAGCGTAGGTAATTTCCACATGCCCGTGTGGATGTGTAGACAGCTAATAGGCGCGATTTTTCTTTATAACCCACTTGCGCCCCTTCATTCTTTAACTCCCAAACACTCAAACAATGCCTCTCCTGAGTTTCCCAACCCCTCATCGTCTATTTATAGAGTTCTACGGTTGTTTTCCGGCTATATTCGAAGCTTTTTATCTCTATTTCGTCAGTAAGCTCTCATTCTCTTTTTCTTTCGCCAATCTTGATTTATTTTTATTAAACTGGTGAACATTGTTTCATTTTCTTGTTTAAATGATTGGTGCATATTTTTGAGTAAATTTAGAATGAATTTTAGATATATTTTTTGGATTGTTGCATAGTGGCCGTGCGATTTTCATTCCCCGCAGACCCACACGGGCGTGTGGAATTTTCACACGACCGTGTTGATTTAGGTAGTATTGTTTTGTGAGTTTATTTGATCAATTTTCTTTTCAATTCTTGCAGATATGGCTTCCAGAACAAAGAAATCAACTGGCAAACATCCCAGACAACACTCCCCTGAGCGAGAACATATGGAGTTTACTATTCTTGAGCACTAGTCTTGTTTTGAGCGCTTGTCCAAGTTGAAGTTTGGATGGTCTTGTTTCCCAGATGTGAGCGCTTTGAGAGAGTTTGCGTTAGAGGACGACAGGGCAGATGAGGTGGAGGAGTTACTTGCTGTAGGAAGTTGGTGACGTCTACTTTCTATCAGAGGGTCAGCCATCTGTATACTGACGCTAGAGGTAGTTGTATCTTTTGAGTTGGATAGATCTTACTCCAGTTTCGACAGCATAGACACTATTAAGTTTAGAGCGTTCGGCCAGTACCACAACATGAGTGTTATGCACTTTTTAGTTTGACTAGGTTTATACAATGAAGACCTACATTGACAATCAGGAGTATGAGTAGTTAGCGCACATATAGAGCACTATATGGCCAGGGACAGTACAAGCCAGCTACATGTTTTTCTCGACCTGCATATCGTTATCTTCACGCCATTTTGAGCAGGTCGGTGAATAGCCGTGATGATATGACTAGTGTACTTAGTCGCGAGGAGTTTCTGTATTTCTACTCGATGGTACGGAGCGTGCCACTCCACCTGGGACACATCATGGCAGAGTAATTGTGTCATCAGGGACAGTATGCCACTATAAGGGTGCTCTTCTTTGGCCCCTACATTACTAGGCTCATCATGGGGATGGGCCTTCTAGATGCCATTCACAAGGCTGAGAAGACGATTATACCATCACTTCTCAGCTTGGAGACCATGCGATTAATGGGCATGATCGGCAGATATAGAGACAGGGTGTATGTGATAAACATGTCCCCACCAGAGCAAGTTAAGGTTGGGGGAGAGGCAACAGAAGGATCCCAGCCTGCCCTGGAGCCGCAACAGGATCCGATGGAGACTGAGGCGCCTTCTACAGCACATGAGCAACTCTAGTGCATATATTTTCTCCCACTCGAGCCTATGATCGATTTGAGAGGTTCGAGAGTGCTGTGGGAGTGTTACAGGCAGATATGGCAGAGATTCACGCCACACAGCCCGCGAACCACATAGAGGTTATGGCGCGTCTCGATATCCTACAGTACCACCGTTCGAGCGAGACGTGACCTCACCTTATGTGATGAGACCTAGGACTCCACCGACATCAACAACACCACCAGTAGCATCACCAGTTCTTGCAGCACCACCCGCTTCACCACTAGCAGCAACGGTAGCAGAGGCAGCAGCACCCGACATTGACGCTTGATGCGTCTTTATTTTTTCTTGTCTTTATGTTTTCTGTATTTTATTTTTGAATTATATTTTGTACTTGTACTACTCAGAAAGGATTCTTCTTCTGAGTTTATCTTTTATTTTCAGTTCTCTTGAGTTGTATTTCATTTTTATATCTTTATATACTCGGGTTTATTTTGTTTTTGATTGAGCTTCACTGAACCCTCTTGTGTGTACATGTAGATGGTCTTGTGAGTCTAGAATTTGAGGAATAGTCATGGATAATGTCAATGTGACATTCACATGACCGTGTGTGCTCCACAACCCATTGGAACTCAACTCTCAATGAACATAGCTCCATTAAACATACTATTAGGAGTTCAGGGGAGTATTGTTTCAAATGCCCACCTCCACATATGTTTTTGATTGCTTTATATTTTATTGTGATTACATGCGTACAATGAGGACAATGCACATCTTAAGTGTGTGTGTGGGGGCGGGGGAGTTCACATTGCACATGTTCTATAATTATGCTTTTATTGTTCACACTCATGTAGCCAATGGCGGTTCACCTTAGTTGCAATGGTTGTATTCTTAAGTTTAGGAGAATTTTTAACATTGAATGTTCACATGCTCTAGTTTTTACTTGAATTTTTAGGAATTTTTTTTCAGATTGACATTTGTTGCACAACTCGCTCATTAAACCTTGTGGAAACTCAAGTTCAACAATTAAGGGACTAGTTTACTTGTTTCTTGTTGCAATTTCTTCAAAAAAGAAAACGTTATGCTTGTTTTGTTTGTGCATTGGAGGTGGAAAGAGCTACCACCTATGAAGTATAAGCTACTCTCATAAGTCAGATACTAGTTATGCCCTAATGAGAGAAAGAGCTATCTCATGGGATGAGTGAAAGCTACTACCCCGATAGAAAGAACTACATCTCGAAAGTGTGAATGATAAGGTCCCTTTGCGTATATCCCGCAAGTGCACGGGTTTGTCGAAGTAATAATCCCGGATGAGTGGGTATCATATCCACAGGGTGTAGGGAATAAAAACACTTAATTCGCTCTTTAGCTATGTGAAATATGAATGGTGATATGTGTGACAATGATTCAATTCTCAAAAGTAAAAACAACAAGTAAGAGAGCACAAGTAAAGAAGGAGGTAAGGAAATCGATAAAGATGGGGTACCCAGATATTGCTCCACCTAGGACAATAATTTCAAGTGCAAGAACCCTCTATTATGCTTCCTAATCAATGAAAGTGATTTATGGAAATCCTTAATTACATAGTCGCAAATCTAAGGTCAATTATGCCTAACTCTATACATGTCCCCGAGGAGAGATTGAATAACCTCTCAACCTCGTACTCGCATAGAATTGCAATAAGTTCTAGGGATTCCAAGTGATAAATCTCTTCCTAATTGTAGACATAACCCTTTGGTCCAGGTGGAAGGGCCCTAACCACAATTAAGCCCTAGATACTAAGATTACTTCTGCGCTTCACTCCGTTGCACCCGCAACTAAGCCCCAGCGGAAGGTCATCCCTTAGACCATTCACTCTATTGTGCCCGGAAAGAACTCAAGGAACGGAGGTAGAATCTAACACATCGGAGGGGAAAAGGGACGCTCCTGTACCTCTCGACTCACCCTCTCAACCCTGTCCAACCTAGTTTTGTCTAACACTCGTGGTGTGTCACTCACTCATAAGGTTACTAACAAGAACTCTCAACCCTAGTGTCACTTTAGGGGAGTATTCACACAATCAATTATTCAAGGTTGGAACTCACAATAAACATCAATTAATTGAAAGCTTAATAAAGAGATTCAAAGAAATGAATACATCCTAGGGTTCACAATTACCCAAGTACCCACTAGGGGTTTAGCTCTCCATGGAGCTAAGTACAATTAAAGAAATAGAATGTAACCCCCTCGAGAGTCATGTCGATGGTCTTGTGGAAAGTCCTCTACTCGTCGTCCAAAGATCCCCTTGTCTGGTATAGGATACGCCTCGACGGAAGCTCCCCTACCAACCTTCTTCCAAAGAGATGACGATGTTGGAGCTGTAGAACCTCTCCAAACCCCTAGCCAATACCTCTCAAAACCCTAGCCGAAACCCTCTCTGAAGTTGGGGAAAAGATGGAGAAAAGAATACTGAAATCAGGGTTGAATCGGCTTTAAATATGGCTGGAATCGGGGATCCACACGCCCCTGTAGATTTTTCACACGGGCGTGTGGAATTTACACACGCCTGTGTGGAATTTCAACACGCCCGTGTGGATTCTCTGATCTGTAGTTTTCTCGGCCGGCTATGAATAGTGCTGCTACAATACTCTGTCACAGTGTTACTGCAGTGATCTGCTACAGTATCCGGCCTGAAATACTTCCCGAATCCATACTTTCATCGAGGTAACGCAAACGGACACACGTTCTCGTCGTGGATCGCTTTGCTTCTTCAATGATGGAAAAGTTGGTGGAGATCTTGTTCTATATGCATTAGTCAGAATGCTTGAGTATGACTGCCCTTGTGCCCCTCCAAATGGTTGTGCTAACTTAAATACGAGGAGGTTGGCACACACTCTAGCATCTCACACCCGACCTATGTCTTCGCGTTTGAACCTTAGCAAGATTTCCTCAAAAATTGGTGCATTATGATCCACATTGGCTTCTTTCTTTCATAATCGGCCTCACAACCCTACTTGCATAAAAGTAACATAAAAACACACATATTAGTGTAAAAACCTCGAGAAAGGTAATGCTTAACATAAGGAAAGGATGTTTCGCATTCATATCGCACAAGCACTTATCAAGTATAAAGCTACTCTCATAAGTCAGATACTAGTTATGCCCTAATGAGAGAAAGAGCTATCTCATGGGATTAGTGAAAGCTACTACCCCGATAGAAAGAACTACATCTCGAAAGTGTGAATGCCATCTTAGAGGCCATGATAGGTGCTTTAGTAAACATGTTTTTATATGTGTTTTACATGCCTTGAGCATCATTTTATATATGGTTTATGTCTCATATCATGTATTGGGTGTTCTTTTGTGCAACTAGGTTGCAGAGGCCTTGAAGAAGTAAAAGGGAGCAAAGATAGACTAGAAGGGCACGGATCTTGGGAGTTCTTGTGCAATTCAGTAAGTAAGACACAAGAGGAGTTCACGAATGTGGGGATGTGTGCTAACTTCCAAGTAAAGTCAAGTCAATTCACTATTTGGAAGGGCACAAAGGCAGTCACATCCTTATGTTCCTTCTCTTTGTGAAGACTGCAAGGCCTCTCAAAGACAAGTCGATGAAGAAAAATGTTTTAGCCTACCACATGATCATGTGCCTAACAATGTG
This sequence comes from Dioscorea cayenensis subsp. rotundata, assembly GCF_009730915.1. Taxonomy (NCBI): domain Eukaryota; kingdom Viridiplantae; phylum Streptophyta; class Magnoliopsida; order Dioscoreales; family Dioscoreaceae; genus Dioscorea; species Dioscorea cayenensis. The sequence goes on from NW_024086794.1 coordinate 17,048, forward strand.
TCCTCAAGAGGAAGATGTTTAGACTGTGTTTGAGAAAAACACTATAGCAAAGCACTACAGTAAAACACCGTAGCAATTTTAATGTAGCAGTATTGTAGTAAAATTACTATTCACACGCTCGCGTGGAAATTCCTGCAGCCCACGGGAGCGTGTGGAAAATCCACATGGGCTCGTGAGGGCATGTGATAGTCTCGATTCTGAGCTATAAATAGGCCGTTTGCCCTATTTTCACGGACTTTTTTGCGGAGCTTTGAGCGAGTACTTGGAGGGCAAGTCGGCTAGGGTTTCAGGAGGAGGTCTTTGCCAATTTGGAGGGAGTTTTTCACCAACTTTATTGGTTCCATCACTGTCATAGCACTTGGGGAGGCATTGGCAATCTAGCTTCGGAGAGGAGCCCTTTAAGACGTTAAACTACCTATTAAGGCTATTCAACAAGAATTTGAGGGGGTTTTTATCTATGGATTTCATTGCTGTTCATTGTATTCATTATTGTTTTGTAATTAGGCCCATGGAGAGCTAAACCCTAGTAGGTATTTGGGCATGTGAACCCTAGGATCTATGATTATGTATTGATTTGCTCTATGTTCCTAGTTAATTCAAGTTGATTTGAGTTTTAACCTTGTGATTTCATTGCTTGCATGTGTTGTTGATTCTTGTGATTGATTTACATTGCTTAATCTTTTACTTTGATGCAAGAGGTCTCCATTAGTGTTAGAATGTCAAGGTTAAAAAGGGTTGAGAGGGTGAGTCATGAGATAGTGAAGTATCCCTTTTCCCCTCCGATTGAGTGTTTTCTGTCTCTGTATTCCCTATTCTCTGTGCAACCATATTTGGTGTGAGGTGTGGATTGATAGATTTCTCTGTCAGGACATTGTAGGGGGTTAGGGATCCTTCACTAGAACATTGGGTTGGATCTATATTTAGCAATTGGTTGTACTCATAGGTATCCCTAGAGCTTAGTTCGGTTATATGGGGTGTGAGGTATTGAGATTGAGCGATTTGTACACCGGGACCTTGAAGGGGACTAGTATCGGTCACTTGGAGAAAAGGACATGTTGTTCTTGGATTACCTCGACTCATTAGACTCAGTTTAGGGGAATTTAGCGAATCTTGAGCTTCAGTAAAGATCCTAGGGGGAGCATTGTCGGAGTACCTCATCTTCAGTGATTGAGAACTCCTTTACTCTATTTCTTACCCATTTGCTTACTTGTTAACTTTTCTTGCAATTAGTTCACTTCATCACTTTCATCAATTTTGACTAGACAACTGAGAAGTGGTTAATAATAATACTTTTGTTCCCTGTGGATTCGACTACCCACTCACCGAGGTAATTATTACTTCGACACCCGTGCACTTGTGGTTTACACGCAATTCGGTCGTGTCAAGTTTTTGGTGTCATTGATTGGGAACTGGATATTAGGAACACTAGAACTTGGTTACTTTAGTCGTTCAAATTTTCATTTACTTTTCTACTTCATATATCTATCTTTCGCCATTCTCATTGTTTCTTTTCATTGATTTCAGCTACAGGTTATGACTCGAGGGAACCCTTCGACATTGGTTGAAGAGGATCTTGAAATTGAGTGAAGATTTCGTAGAAGGTGCAAGGAACCTGTGAAAGAATAGAATTTTCCAGCTGAAATAGAGATTGAAGAATCAGAAAACATGGCTGAACAAAAGGGGCAACTGACAAGGTCCCCTTGCGTATATCCCGCAAGTGCACGGGTTTGTCGAAGTAATAATCCCGGGTGAGCGGGTATCGAATCCACATGGAGTAGGGAATAAAAATACTTAATTCAATTCTTAGCTATGTAAAAGATCAATGGTAATGACTGTGACAATGATTCAATTCTCAACAGTAAAGGCAACAAGTAAGAGAGCAAAAGTAAAGAAGGGGGTAAGGCAATCGATAAAGATGGGGTACCCGGATAATGCTCCAGTTAGGATAATTGTTTCAAGTGCAAGAACCCTCTATTATGCTTCCTAATCAATGCAATGGTGAGTTGTGGAAATCCTTAATTACATAGTCCCAAATCTAAGGTTAACTATGCCAAACTCTATACATGTCCCGGAGGAGAAATCGAACAATCTCAACACCTCGCACTCGCATAGAGTTGCAATGAGCTCTAGGGATTCGAAGTGATAAATCTCTTCCTAATTATAGACCTAACCCTTTGGTCGAGGTGGAAGGTCCCTAACCACAATTGAGCCCTAGATACTCAGATCACCTCAACGCTTCACTCTGTTGCACGCGCAACTTAGCCCCAGCGGAAGTTCATCCCTTAGACCATTCACTCTATTATGGCCGCAAAGAACTCGAGGAACGGAGGTAGAATCTATCACGCTGGAGGGGAAAGGGGACGCTCCTGTACCTCTCGACTCACCCTCTCAACCATCTCCAACCTAGCTTTGTCTAACGCTCGTGGTGTGTCACTCACTCACAAGGTTACCAACAAGAACTCTTAACCCAAGTGTCACTCTAGGGGAAATGTTCATACAATCAAGCATTCAAGGTTGGAACTCACAATAAACATCAATTTATTGAAAGCATAATAAAGAGGTTCAAAGAAACAAATATATCCTAGGGTTCACTATACCCGAGTACTCACTAGGGGTTTACCTCTCCATGGAGCTAAGTACAATCAAAGAAATAGAATGTAAAAGCAATGAATCCATAAAGAAACCCCCTCGATAGTCATGTCGATGGTCTTGTGGAAAGTCCTCTACTCGTCGTCCAAGGATTCCCTCGTCCGGTATAGGATACGCCTCGATGGAAGCTCCCCTACCAACCTTCCTCCTAAGGAATGACGATGTCGGAGCCGTAGAACCTCTCCAAAACCTTGGCCAATACCCCTCAAAACCCTAGCCGAAGCCCTCTCTCAAGTTGGGGAAAAGATGGAGAAAAGAATACCAAAATCGGGGCTAAATCGGCTTTAAATAGGGCTGGAATTTTGCGACTACATGGGCGTGGATGCTCCACGCGCCCGTGCAGAATTTCCACACGCCCGTGTGGATTCTCTGTTTCTCTGGTTTCTTGGCCGGCTGTGAGCAGTGCTGCTACAATATATGCTACAGTATTGCTGCCGTGCTCTGCTACAGTATTCGACCTGAATAGCTTCCCAATTCCATACTTTCATCGGGGTAACGCAACGGGCACACGTTCACGTCGGATCACTTGCTTCTTTAATGGTGTACACGTTGGTGGAGCTCTTGTTCTATGTGCATAAGTTGGAATGCTCGAATGTGACTGCCTTTGTTCCCCTCCAAATGGATTTGCCCACTCGAATACGAGGAGGTTGGCACACACTCTAGCATCTCACACCTGACCTATGTCTTCGCGTTTGAACCTTAGCAAGATTTCCTCCAAAATTGGTGCATTATGATCCACATTGGCCTATTTCCTTCATACTCGGCCTCACAACCCTACCTGCATAAAAGTAACATGAAAACACACACATTAGTGTAAAAACCCGAGAAAAGTAATGCTTAACATAAGGAATGAACGCTTCGCATTCGTATCGCACAAGCACTTATCAGCAACAAAGAACACTTTCAGATTTTTCTTGGCCTACAATTTGTTAGACACTGTCGAGCATTGTAAGGCCACCGATAGCAGCCCAGAATTTTGAGTTAAAGCTAGGTTTCATTCAGATGGTTTAATAGGTTAACCGATGAAGACCCAAACAATCATATTGAGTACTTCCTCGAAGTTTGTGACATGTTGAAGATCAATGGGGTTTTGGATGATGCAATTCGCTTGAGAGCTTTCCCTTTTTCATTGAAGGAAAGAGACAAACAATGGCTCTTTTCATTGCCAAGAGCTTCTATCATAATATGGAATGAAATGGTTGAAGCTTTCCTCGCAAGGTATTTTCCCCTGGGAAAATCATCATAGCTTCGTAATGAGATATCTTCATTTGTTCAAATAGAGTTTGAATCCTTATTTGATACTTGGGAATGATTTAAGGACCTCTTGCGGAAGTGTCCACAACACAAGTTCCCCGAATGGATGGTCATTCACACATTTTATAACGGGTTGAACTCAAGTACCAAACAACTTCTTGATGCAGCCATGGGAGGAACATTGGGAAACAAGATCCTCGAAGAGGCCCGCTAGCTGATTGAAGAAATGTGTTTGAATAGCTACCAATGGAATGCAAGAGAAGAAAAGAAAGTGGCCGGGCTTCATGATATTGATGCGGTTGCATCCTTAGCAGTCCAAGTAGAGGTATTGAGCAAGAAATTGGATACTTTGACTTCATCAAAGATAGCCACAATCACATGTTATGATGGTTGTGGGGGTTCGTATATGCTATCCGATTGTCCTATCTCGATTGCTACTCCAACCCCAATTGAACAAGTAGATTTTGTGGGCAATTCAGGAAGAGGACAAGGTAATCTTTATAATAGCACCTACAACTAAGGGTGGAGAAACCACCCAAATCTCTCATGGGGAAATCAAGGGCAGCAAAATGCCGCTGCCTAACTAGGGTTTCAGCAAACACCTTCGATTCTGGGGAGAGTTTTAGAATTAGAAATGGGTTTGTCAAAGTTTATTCAATCAACCGACACAAGGTTCCAAAACATAGAGGTAACACTCCGCAATCACACCGCTTCTTTACATAATTTGGAGAATCAAGTGGGACAAATAGCGATGTCATTGGAGGAGAGGCCTCTATGAAGTTTGCCAAGTAACACTGAGACTAACCTAAGAAAGCAAGTGAAGGTGATCACTTTGAGGAGTGGTCGAGAGCTCCAAGAAAAGTTCACTATTGAGAACAATTCTAAACTTCTTCAAGCTAAAACTCCCACTGGGAAGACTGCTGAAATTCCTCAAGAAAAGCCAAAAGATAAGATGTAAGATAAGGAGAAAAGGCCAGCTGTGTCTTTTCCTTCATTTTCTCCAAGAATTTCTTATCCGGTATGTTTGAAAAAAAAAATCTGGTTTATGAGCAAAATAAGAAATTTCTGGATCTTTTCAAGCAGTTACACATCACCATTCCGTTTGTGGAGGTGTTGTCTCAAATGCCTCATTATGCAATGTTCGTAAAGGACCTCTTAACCAACAAGAGGAAGATGGTTTAGAGTGTGGCTATAGTCTTGGAAGGTAATTGTTCGGTAATGCTTCAAAAAAATTTGCCAAACAAAGCGAGAGATCTGGGAAGCTTCATCATACCTTGTGCAATCGGAGGTTTGGGGGAAGAAAAAGCTATGGTCAATTCGGGAGCTAGCATTAATGTCATGTCATACATATTATTTTAAAAATTGGGGTTGGGAGAGCCAAGGCCAACCCGCATGACTTTACAGCTGGCTGATCGTTCCATTCATCATCCTAGAGGTATAATTGATGATGTTTTAGTGAAGGTTGACAAATATATTTTTCAAGCAGATTTTGTTGTGTTAGATGTTGATAAAGATACAGAGGTTCCATTAATTCTACGGAGACCCTTCTTACGACCCTCCAAGGCACTCATTGACATGGATGGAGGTGAGATGACACTGTGCATTGGAGAAGAAAAGATCACATACCGCCTTGCCGAAGCAATGAAGCACTCTCTTGACTTTGATGATACTTGTTATTTTGTTGATGCCAGTGATGAGATTGCTAATGAGTATTTGTAGGAATTTTTGCATCCGGATCCATATGAAGAGTTTTCGGATATGTAGGAGGAAAAATTGAACAATTGTGTTGAACAAGTCCTTAATGAGCAACCACAAGGAGGGTTCTTGAAAAGGATTTTTCGCTGAGGCAGGTCGAGACATCATCACCGAAATCACTCTTACACAATAGGAGATGAGGACTCACAGGAAGAGCATGACACTTCCTCATTCGGTAACATGTTTCAAAATTACTCCTTAAGCATGAAGAATTTATGTCCATCATGCGTGCAAGTTGCTAAGAAAGAGGTTTTTCATCTTTGTTAGCCAACATGAGGTAAGGACAAGGACATCAAGCTAAGTGACGTTAAACAAGAACTTCTTGGGAGGCAACCCAAGTTTAAGTAACATTAAACAAGCGCTTCTTGGGAGGTAGCCCAAGTTTTTAGTTAGTTTCTAGTCTTAAATTTTAATTATGCAGTGATAATGTCATGAGTGTGTGTCTTGATTAATTTTTGTTGATTGCTGGTATTCTTGTGTAATTTATTGGTGATTTGAAATATTTTACATGTGTAAGGCATGGTTTAGGGTGAATTAATGTTTAAAGTTGAAAAATTGGTGTTAATTTAGAGTTTCGGGTCTTGTGTGGGCTGTTTGTAGAAATTTTGTAGTCCACACGACCATGTGGAAATTTCATGCGGTCGTGTACAGTACCCACGCGGGGCTGTGGAAAATCTACACCCCCATGTGCCTACAAGAAGATGAAGGGGCATTATTCATCATCATTCTTCTTCAAGGAGCATCTTTATCTCCCACCCCTTCACTCCTATAAAACCCTAGTTTTGATCTCTCAAACCAATTTTCTTCAACTCCTTGGAGGTTTTGATGTGTTTTGCCGGAGTTTTCACCAAGTTTCAATCTCCAATTTGTTCTGGTAAGGCCTTACTCTCTCCTACCTCTTCCATGCCTCCATTTCCATTTCCATGGTGCTTTCATGGTGTTTCTGTGCAAAACTTCTTAGGGAATCATGTTAGACATCTCTTATTTGTGCAAAACATGAGTTGTATGAGGTGTAGGAGCTTGATTCTGGCCAAGTCATTAGAATCGGGTGCTCATGCTGGCGCGTGGCCCGCCAGGCTGAGACCGCGCCCCAGCCACGCGACTGCCTGGCTGGGAGCGTGCGTGATAAGTGCTTGTGCGATATTAATGCGAAGCGTTCATTCCTTATGTTGAGCATTACTTTTCTCAGGTTTTTACATTAATATGTGTGTTTTTATGTTACTTTTACGCAGGTAGGGCTGTGAGGCCGAGTATGAAGGAAATAGGCCAATGTGGATCATAATGAACTTATTTTGGAGGAGATCTTGCTAAAGTTCAAATGCGAAGACATAGGACAGGTGTGAGATGCTAGAGTGTGTGCCAACCTCCTCGCATTCGAGTGAGCACATCCATTTGGAGGGGCACAAAGGTAGTCACACTCGAGCATTCCGTCTTATGCACTGTTCACAGCCGGCCGAGAAACCAGAGAAACAGAGAATCCACACGGGCGTGTGGAAATTATCCATGCCCGTGTGGCAATTCCGCACGGGCACGTGTATCGTCCACGCCCGTGGAGTTGCCCGATTCCAGCCCTATTTAAAGCCGATTCAGCCCCGATTTTAGTACTCTTTTCTCCATCTTTTCCCCAACTTGCGAGTGGGCATCGGCTAGGGTTTCAAGGGGTATTGGCCAAGGTTTTGGAGATGTTCTACGGCTCCGACATCGTGATTCCGTTTGGAAGAAGGTTGGTAGTGGAGCTTCGATCGAGGCGTATCCTATACCGGACGAAGGAATACTTGGATGACTAGTAGAGGACTTTCCACAAGACCATCGACACAACCATCGAGGGAGTTTCTTTATGGATTCATTGCTTTTACATTCGATTTCTTTGATTGTACTTAGCTCCATGGAGAGCTAAACCCCTAGTGGGTACTTGGGTGATTGTGAACCCTAGGATGTATTCGCTTCATTGAACTTCTTTATTATGCTTTCAATAAATTGATGTTTATTGTGAGTTCCAACCTTGAATGCTTGACTGTATGAACATTTCCCCTAGAGTGACACTAGGATTGAGAGTTCTTGTTGGTAACCTTGTGAGTGAGTGACACACCATGAGAGTTAGACAAAGCTAGGTTGGAGAGGGTTGAGAGGGTGAGTCGAGAGGTACAGGAGCGTCCCCTTTCCCCTCTGACGTGATAGATTCTACCTCCGTTCCTCGAGTTCTTTGCGGCCATAATAGAGTGAATGGTCTAAGGGATGAACCTCCGCTGCGGCCTAGTTGCGCGTGCAATGGAGTGAAGCGTTGAGATGATCTTAGTATCTAGGGCTTAATTGTGGCTAGGGACCTTCCTCTTCGACCAAAGGGTTAGGTCTAAATCTAGGAAGAGATTTATCACTTGGAATCCCTAAAGCTCATTGTAACTCTATGCGAGTGCGAGGTGTTGAGATTGTTCGATTTCTCCTCCGGGACATGTATAGAGTTAGGCATAGTTGACCTTAGATTTGGGACTATGTATGTAAGGATTTCCACGACTCACCATTGCATTGATTAGGAAGCATAATAGAGAGTTCTTGCACTTGAAGCGATTATCCTAGGTGAAGCATCATCTGAGTACCCCATCTTTATCGATTGCCTTGCCTCCTCCTTACTTTTTCTTTCTTACTTGTTGCTTTTAATTTCTGAGAATTGAATCATTACCACACTTATCATTGTTGATACTCCACATAGCTAAGAATCAAATTAAGTGTCTTTACTCCCTACTCCTTGTGGATTCGACCCCGCTCACCCGGGATTATTACTTCAACAAAGCCGTGCACTTGCGGGATATACGCAAGGGGACCTTGTCAGTGCGGGTACGCGACATGGCAGGCCACGCGCTCGGGCTAGCCATGCGACCAGTGAGCTGCGCCTGTGAGTGCAAGCCTCAGCCATGCGCCCGCATGGCTAGGAGCGTGCTGCGCAGGCCACGCAACAGTGTGGCTTAGGCCACACGGGCACATGGGCTAGACAGAGGCCACAGAGCTAGGCACATGCCCACACGGGCGCGTAGACTGGACAAAGGGCACAGAAGCCCTGTTTCTCCCCTGGCTCGATGCCCTGGCATGTGTGGTGCCCAGTTTACTCTATATTCATGCTGAAGTCATGTTTTTAAGTGTTTTCTTCGTAGATATGGCACCACGGACCAAAATATTGGCTCAGAAACACCCTCGCCATGATAGGTAGCTGACCTCGCCACCGACAGTCGAATTTCCTAACCCTGTTCATCAGCAAAGGTTGTGGAAACTCAAGTTCAACGTTTAAGGGCCTAGTTTAGTTGTTTCTTATTACAATTTCTTCCAAAAAGAAAAGTTATGCTTGTTTTGTTTATGAATTGGGGGTGGAAAGAGCTACCATCTATGAAGTATGAAGCTACTCTCATAAGTCGGATACTAGTTATGCCCTAATGACAGAAAGAGCTATCTCATGAAATGAGTGAAAGCTACTACCCCGATAGAAAGAACTACAACCTCGAAAGTGTGAAAGATACCTTAGCGCCAGTGATAGGTACTTGAGTAAACATGTTTTTATATGTGTTTTACATGTACTCATCATTATTTTATATATGGTTTATGTCTCATATCATGTATTGGATGTTCTTATGTGCAATTAGGTTGTAGAGACCTTGAAGAAATAAAAAGGAGCAAAGATAGGCTGGAAAGGCACGGATTTTGGGAGTTCTTGTGAAATTCAATGACCAAGACACAAGAGGAGTTCACGAACATGGGGATGTGTGCCAACTTCCAAGCAAAGTTAAGTCAATTCACTATTTAGAAGGGCACGAAGGCAGTCACATCTTTATGTTCCTTCTCTTTGTTAAGACTGCAAGACCTCTCAAAGACGCGTCGATGAAGAAAAGTCTTTTAGCCTACCACATGATCATGTGCCTGGGTATGTGGCCTTAAGAGGAAGATGTTTAAACCGTGGTTGAAAAACACTGTAGCAAAGAACTGGGCACAAAATTTCATGGCAATTTTACTGTAGCAGTATTGCAGCAAAATTACTGTTTATGTGAACGTGTGGAAATTCCTGCAACCCACGAGGGCGCATGGGAAATCCACATGGGCACATGAGGGCATGTGACAGTCACGGTTCTGAGCTATAAATAAGCCGTTTGCCCTATTTTCGGGGACTTTTTGTGGAGCTTTGAGTGAATACTTGGAGGGAAAGTCGGCTAGGGTTTGAGGAGGAGTTCTTTTGATAAGTGCTTGAGCAGACATATTTTTAAATATGTTTTACATGCATTGAGCATCATTTTTACCATGGTATATATCTCATATTGTGTGGTGTTCTTTTATGCATATAGGTTGTGAATGCCTTGAAGAGTAAAAAGGAAGCAAAGATAGGCTCTAAAGACACAATGTTGGGAGTTCTTGTTCAATTCAATGACCAAGACACGAGAGGAGTTCATAAACGTGGAGATGTGTGCCAACTTCCAAGAAGATTCAAGTCAATTCACTAATTGGAAGGGCACAAAGGCAGCCGCATCTTCATGTTCTTTCTCTTTGTGAAGATTGCAAGACCTCTCAAAGATACGTCGATGAATAAAAGTTTTATAGCCTACCATATGGACGTGTTACCGGACATGTGGCTTGAAGAGAAGAGTGTCTGGAACGCGTTTTGTGAAAAGCACTATAGCAAAACAATGCAACAATTTTACTGCTCACGCGGCCGCGTGGAAATTCCTGCAGCCCACGCGGGCGCGTGGAAAATCCACATGGGCGCGTGGGGGCACGTGACAGACGTGGTCTAAGGCCTATAAATAGCCGTTTTGCCCTATTCTTTCTCATTTTTTGTGCGACCCTTGAGGGATGAGATAGCTAGGGTTTGGAGAGGAGGTCTTTGCGGCTTTGGAGGAGCTTCATCACCATCTTTGATTGATTCCTCCTCCGTCATAGCATCAAGGAAGCTACCGGTGAACCTAGTTTCTGAGTGGGTCCTTTAAGACGTCGAAGCTCTCCATCAAGGCCATTAGTTCATATATAAGGGGGCTTATTTCTATGGTTTTAATGTACTTTCATTCATTGATGGTGTGTTTTGTATGTTGCTCTATGGAAAGCTAAAACCCTAGAGGGTATTTGGGCTTTTGAACCCTAGGATTCTCATCTTTTGTTGATTTGCTTAGTGTTTCTATTTAATCTGAGTTTGATTAAGTTTTAATCTTGATTGTCTAATTCTTACTTGCCTTATTGATCTTTTGGTTATTTCGTTTGCAAGATTTGTTACCTTGGTGAGAGAGACGTCTCCATTAGGGTTAGAATCTCAATATTGAAGAGGGTTGAGAGGGTGAGTCATGAGATAGTGAGCATCCCCTTTCCCCTCCGATTGGTGTATTCTATCTCCGTTCCCTAAGCTCTATGCACCCATATTTGCTGTGAGGCATGAGATTGAGAGATTTCTCCACCAGAACCTTGTAGGGGGTTAGGATCCTTCACTGGGAATTATGGTTGGATCAATCTTTAGGAATCGGATACACCTCTTGGAATCCCTAGAGTGCTTTGCGGTCATATGTGGTGTGAGGTGTTGAGATTGAGCGATTTCTCCACCGCGACATCGTAGGGGACTAGTATCAGCGATCGGGGTGCCGTATCCAATTATTTTTGTATTTCCACGACTTAACTTACTCATCATAGAAACACTTTTCTTATCTGTTACCTAATGCCTGAATCCTAGGGGAGCATTGCCCGAATACCCCACTTTTACTGATTGAGATCTCCATCCATTTCACCCTTGTATATTCGTCTCCAGTATTCATTTCTTCACACATTAGATCACCACACCTTTCCATTTATCATTAGGCTAGAAAGCACAGAAGAAGTTAGTACTAGTAGCCCTGTTCCTTATGGATTCGACTACTTGACTCACTGGGTATTTTATTATTTCGACACCCGTGCACCAACGGTTCACACGCATATTCGGACGTGTCAAGTTTTTGGCACCATTGCCGGGGAACAGGATACTAGGAAAGCTAGGACTTTGTTGCTCTAGCCATTTATCTTTTTCATTTTATTTTTCTATTCCACACTTTCTTTTTCTTCCATCTTTCTAATCGGTTTTTATTTTGTTTTCATCATTTTCACTCTATCTTCCCATTCTATTTTGTTTTATTTTGTCATATTTACTTTATCTTGCATGGAACTTGAATGATGATTAATCTAGTTGTAGATTTATATTTTCAGGTTGATGCTCTCACTAGAAAAATTGATCAATTTGTCAATGTTCATCAACAACACAATCTATATCGCATCAACTATCATCCAAATCAAAGGAGCTACCCAAACCTCTTGTAGGATATTGATGGACAATAATGGGAAGCACCTCAAGAAGAATTTCAGCTGGATGAGAAGCTTGAAGAAGATGTACTTCGGTTGGAAAGAGTGTTACCGAGATTTATTAAAGCAACCGATGCCCGTTTCCAAAATATTGAGCCCACATTAAGTTGTCATGAGATCTCCATCGAAAACATGGAGCATCAATTAGGAGAGATCTTGGACATGCTTGCTAAAGAAAAAGAAGAATTTGAACAAGCAAGGCAAGTATCTCCAGGACATGATGAGGCCATGAACAACATGGAAGAAATTGGGCAAATTAAGTACATTGGGGTAGAAAATGAAAAGCAAGAAGTTGAATATCATTTTGAGATTTTGGATTGTGTGACTGAAGATTGTGCTTGTGAGCGTGAAAATTTTCAAGGGGATGTGCTAGTGTCATGCTCCTCTTAAGTTGAAAATACACTAGAAGAAGCAAACCATAAGGTTATGGAACAAGCATTTTTCTTTGGGATTGATCAACTCTTACAATGCAAGAGAGAGGTTTTGGGAAGGGAAGAAGATGTGGGTAGGAAATTGAAGCCATCCAATGACCCACCTGTGCTAAGCTTGGACAATTCCCAACCCAAATTGTTTCCTTGGAGGCCAAAAGTAAGATGGTTGGACTCTCCAATTAATATTCCACCCCGACAACTAGATCCTTGGTTTAAAGGAAGTAGCTATGCAATATCTAGTCGGGAGGAACACACTCTTTTCAAGCCTCCATAAGGTAAGGAAGAGGTATGTAAAGCTTAGTGACGTAAAACAAGCGTTTCTTGGGAGGCAACGCAAGTTTTTAAATGTTTTCTAGGTTAGATTTTTATTTTTGCAGTAATAAAATCATGAGTGTGTACTTTGTTAAATTTTTATTAGTGTTGAGTTCTTCATGAAAATTTTTGGTGTTTTAGATTAAATGTATGTGTGTGGCATGGTTTAGGATGATATTCATGTTTTTAGTTCAGAAATTGGACTTAATTTCATGTAAATATCTTTATGGATATGTTTCTGCAGAAATTCTGCAGCCCACACGGACGCATGGAATTTCCATGTGCCCGTGTACAGTACTCACGCCCCCATGTGAAGTTTTCACACCCCCATGTGGGGTAAATTGATGAAGAGGACCACTATTCACCATTTTCATTCACACATCCCTTCATCTTTCTCACACACCCACACTCCCAAACATTTTTCCTTGGTCATTAAAAGGTTTAGAAGGGTTTTGCTGCCCATTTAATCATACTTTATTCCTCAATTCACACCGGTGAGCTCTCATTTTTCTAACCTTCTCTATGCCTCCATTTTTTGAAATTTATGTGGATATCTTGGTTCTTATGCATTGTTCTTCATGGAAATCACCTTAATATGCTTGAGAATGCTTTTATAAGAGTTTTGGAGCGCCGTTGAGGGTCGACATGGCATTTTTGGCCATAGCCTGGCTCCCACACGGTTCCGTGGGATGCCCACGCGACCGCGTGGGCTGAAAATCATGCCGAGGAAGCCCATGCGGGCGCGTGGATTTTCCACGCGCCCACGTGGCACGTGGGCATTCCATGCGGGCGCGTGGATTGTCTACTCGCCCGCATTGGCTTCTTTCAAGCCAAAAATTGGCCAGACGGGCGAGTGGATTTCTGCAGCTCACCATTTCATGTAAATCTGCATTTCTTTGGCAGTTTTCTTGCATGTATGCCACCAAGGACTGAAAAGCTTTGATCGTATATGATTAACCTTAGATGGGAACATTCTTTTGACACACCGGCAACACCAGAAGATGACGTGGATTCTTGAGGTGTCCCACTCATGATTCTTTAGTTTTCTTTACTTTTGTTTTCATTTTTAGTTTTTCTTTATTTTATCTTTGAGACTTTAGTTAACTTTGTGTTTTGTTTTGTTTGTGTGAATTTGTGCTTCATGTATTTACTTATAAGAACTCGTACATCTTTTCTATTTTGTTGAGCTTCACTGAACCCCTTGTCTACGTGAAGATGGCCTTGAGAGTGATGTTGATGGTGTTTTAGTGATAGACATGATCATGTGATATTGTCACATGGTCGTGTGAGCGTCACAACCAATACAACAACCCCATGAGTTAGACTTCACCAAACGATTAATGAGGAGTTCTGGGGAGTATTGTTTTAATTGCATTCCCACACACATTATGCTTCCATTGTTATTATTTTTATTGTGCTTGCATGCGTACATTGAGGACAATGTACATCTTAAGTGTGGGGGAGGGTTCACCTTATACATGACTTTTACTTGTGTTTTCATGAGCATGCTCTTGTTGCCAATGAAGGTTCACCTTAGGGTTAAGAGTTTAATTCTTAGTTTTTGGAGGTTATAAACATGGATTTTATCATGCTCTAGTTTTCATCCAATTTTATTGAATATTATTGTCCGATTGCTCTTTGTGCACTTTTTTCGCTCATTAGACCTATGAAGACTCTAGTTCATTATGTTTGGGACTTTAGTGTGCTAGTTTTTATTTGAAAAAAAAATCAGAGGAAAATTAAAAAAAAATCAGAAAAATTTGAAAAAAAAAGAATTGGAAATTGTTTGTTGTTTGTACATAGGGGGTGGAAAGAGCTACCACCCATGATGTATGTAGCTACTCTCATAAGTTGGATACTTGTTATGCCCTAATGAGAGAAAGAGCTATCTCATGGGATGTGTGAAAGCTACCATCCTTGGTAGAAAGAGCTACCACCTCCAAAGTGTGAAAGCCACTCGGGAGGCATCTTGGGAAAGGGCTACCTTAGAGGTTGTGTGAAGCTACTACCTATTCTTTCTGTTTTTAAATAAGTCCCGTGTTAATAAGAACTTAGTAGTGGATATAGTGTTGACATGAGATGAGTTTTTCACACACACACACACGCATTCGGATTTTATCACTTTCATTTTTGATTGGATTGTTTGTTAGAGCATTGATTGTTTTGTCTAATGTTTGACTCTCTCCATGACTTTAGAATTTTATTCTTGTACTCTTTTGGTGAACCTAAGGCCAAGAACTTCTCTTTTCTTTCCATGAGTTTAATGTATAATTTTGCTTGAGGACAAGCAAAGGCTTAAGTGTGGGGGAGTTTGATAAGTGCTTGAGTAGACTTATTTTTATATATGTTTTACATGCATTGAACATTATTTTTACCATGGTTTATGTCTCATATTGTGTATTTGGTGTTCTTTTATGCATACAGGTTGTGAATGCCTTGAAGAGTAAAAAGGAAGCAAAGATAGGCTCTAAAGACACAATGTTGGGAGTTCTTGTTCAATTCAATGACCAAGACACGAGAGGAGTTCATAAACGTGGAGATGTGTGCCAACTTCCAAGAAGATTCAAGTCAATTCACTAATTGGAAGGGCACAAAGGCAGCCGCATCTTCATGTTCTTTCTCTTTGTGAAGATTGCAAGACCTCTCAAAGATACGTCGATAAAGAAAAGTTTTTTAGCCTACCACATGGACGTGTGCCCGCACATGTGGCCTCAAGAGAAGAGTATTTGGACCGCGTTTTGTGAAAAATACTGTAGCAAAAACACTATTCATGTGCCTGCGTGGAAATTCCTGCAGCCCACGCGGGTGCATGGAAAATCCAGATATGCGCGTGGTGGCACGTGGTAGACGCGGTCTAAGGCCTATAAATAGTCGTTTTACCATATTCTTTCTCATCTCTTGTGTGGCACTTGAGGGGTGAGACGGCTAGGGTTTGGAGAGGAGGTCTTTGCGGCTTTGGAGTCGCTTCATCACTAATTTTGATCGATTCCTCCTCCGTCATAGCATCAAGGAAGCCACCGGTGAACCTAGTTTCGGAGTGGGTCCTTCAAGACGTCGAAGCTCTCCATCAAGGCCATCGGTTCATTTATAAGGGGGTTTATTTCTATGGTTTTAATGTACTTTCATTCATTGATGGTGTGTTTTGTATGTTGCTCTATGGAGAGCTAAAACCCTAGAGCGTATTTGGTCTTGTGAACCCTAGGATTCTCATATTATGTGGATTTTCTTAGTGTTTCTATTTAATCTGAGTTTGATTAAGTTTTAATCTTGATTGTCTAATGCTTGCTTGCCTTATTGATCTTTTGGTTATTTGGTTTGCATGATTTGTTACCTTGGTGAGAGAGAGGTCTCCATTAGGGTTAGAATCTCAAGATTGAAGAGGGTTGAGAGGGTGAGTCATGAGATAGTGAGCATCCCCTTTCCTCTCAGATTGGTGTATTCTATCTCTGTTCTTTAAGCTCTATGCAACCATATTTGGTGTGAGGTGTGAGATTGAGAGATTTCTCCATCGGAACCTTGTAGGGGGTTAGGATCCTTCACCGAGAATTAGGGTTGGATCAATCTTTAGTAATCGGATACAACTCTTGGAATCCCTAGAGTGCTTTGCGGTCATATGTGGTCTGAGGTGTTGAGATTGAGCGATTTATCCACCGGGATCTCGTGGGGACTAGTATCAGCGATCGGGAGGCCGGATCTGATTATTTTTGGATTTCCATGACTTAACTTACTCATCAAAGAAATACTTTGCTTATCCAGTACCTAATACCTAAATCCTAGGGGGAGTATTGCCCGAATACCCCACTTTTACTGATTGAGATCTCCATCCATTTCACCCTTGCATATTCATCTCCGGTATTCATTTCTTCGCACATTAGATCACCACACCTTTCCGTTTATCATTAGGCTATAAAACATAAAAGAAGTTAGTACTAGTAGCCATGTTCCCTGTGGATTCGACTACCCGACTGATTGGCTATTTTATTACTTCGACACCCGTGCACTTGCGGTTTACACGTATATTCAGACGTGTCATCTTTGCCAATTTGGAGGGAGTTCTTTACCAACTTAGACTGGTTCCTTCGCTATCATAGCACTTGGGGAGCCATTGGCGACCTAGCTTCAGAGAGGACCCTTCAAGACGCTGAACTACCATCAAGGCTAATCTACGCGAATTTGAGTGAGTTTTTATCTATAGATTTCATTCCTTTTCATTGTATTGATTATTGTTTTGTAATTAGGCCCATGGAAGGCTAAACCCTAGTAGGTATTTGGCCATATGAACCCTAGGATTTATGATTTTGTATTGATTTGCTCTATGTTCCTAGTTTTTTTGAGTTGATTTGAGTTTTAACCTTGTGATTTCATTGCTTGCATGTGTTGTTCATCTTTGTGATTGATTTAAATTGCTTGATCTATTACTTTGATGTGAGAGGTCTCCATTAGTGTTAGACCGTCAAGGTTAAAGAGGGTTGACAGGGTGAGTCATGAGATAGTGAAGTGTCCCTTTTACATTCCGATTGAGTGTTTCTATCTCCATATTTCCTATTCTCTATGAAACCATATTTGGTGTGAGGTGTGAAATTTATAGATTTCTCTATCAGGACCTTGTAGGCGATTAGGGATCCTTCGCTGGGAAACATGGTTGGATCTATATTTAGGAATTGGTTGCACTCGTAGGTATCCCTAGAGCTTAGTTAAGTCATATGGGGTGTGAGGTATTGAGATTGAGTGATTTCTCCATCGGGACCCTGTAGGGGACTAGTATCGATCGCTTCGAGACAAGGACCAGTTGTTCTTGAATTAACTCCACTCATTAGACTCGGTTTAGGAGCATTTAGCGAATCTTGAGCTTCATGAAAAATCCTAGGTGGAGCATTGCCCGAGTACCTCATCTTCAATGATTGAGAACTCCTTTACTCTATTTCTTGCCCATTTGCTTGCTTGTTAACTTTCCTTGCAATTAGTTCATTTCATCACTTTCATCGATTTTGACTAGATAACTGAGAAGTGGTTAATATTAATACTTCCATTCCTTGTGGATTCGACTACCTACTCACCGGGATAATTATGACTTCAACACCCATGAACTTGCGGGTTACACGTAATTCGGTTGTGTCAGGCCGCTTTAGAAAGGGCTACCTTAGAGGATGTGTGAAACTGCTACCATCTCTTTTCTTTCCTTTTGTACTTAGAGCTTTGAGGAGTATACCGTGGGCTGACTTGAGTGAGTTTACACACACTTACACGATATCGGGTTTGTTGTCCTTTTTATTCAAGTTTTTAGCTAGAGCATTGATTTTTCTTATTCAAGTTTTTAGCTAGAGCATGCTTTGGTGAAACTAAGGCTAAGCATTTTCAATTTTCCTGCTTATACGCTTTAATGTTATATTTTTTGCTTGAGGACAAGAAAAAGCTCAAGTGTGGGGGAGTTTGATAAATGCTTGTGTATTAGTAATACGAAGTATTCTTTTCTTACATTGAGCACTACTTTTCTCAGAGTTAATCACTTATGCGTATGTATTTGTGTGTCTTTTGCTCATGTAGGGTTATGGAGACAATGTTGAAAGAAAGAAACCAAAAGTAGATTGTGGATGCACTTTGTTGATGAAATCTTGGAGTGAACAAAAAAGAAGACACAAGTTGTATTCAAATACATGTGAATGTGTACCAACCTCCATTGTGCTCAAGTGAATACATAGTTTGGAGGAGTACAAAGGCAGTCACACTCGCGTGTTCCGACTTGTGTAATGCTAGCAAGATCTTCGTTAATGCAATTTTTATTGAAGATGCAACATGATCTACCGCATGGATGTGTGTCCATTCATATGGCCTCGATGAAGAGTGTGGATTCGGGAGTATTTTGGCAAAGTACTGTAGCCAATCATAGTGGCAAAATTACTATAGCAGTCACTGTTTATAGCTCGCAGAAAATAGGTTCCTGGAAATACACACGGGCGTGATGAAATTCCACACGCCCCTGTGGATACCCGATTCCAACCTTATTTGAGTCGTGACTTGAGACGTTTTGAGGGATTTTTTTCTCATCTTTTCCCTAACTTTGGTGGCGCTCACGGCTAGGGTTTGAGGAGGCTTTGGTAAGGTTTTCAGAGTGGTTTTATTGCCTTCGACACCGCATTCCTTCAGAAGATAGTTATTGAGGGAGCTTTCGTCTACATCGATTCGGTGAGGTGTGCCCTAGGCTTGATGAGGAATTCCTTGGTGAAGATGAGGTAACTTCACAAGACCATTGACATGGACTATGAGGTGGTTTTACTTATGGATTGTATGTTTTTATATTCAATTTCATTATTGATTGTATCTTGTTCCATGGAGAGCTAAACCCCTAGTGGGTGGTTGGACTTGTAAACCCTAGGATGTTTTTGTTTCATTGACCTTTTATATTCAATCTTGAATGCTTATTGAATTGATTTTCCCTTAGAGTAACACTAGGGTTGAGAATCTACATTGGTAATCCTTGTGAGTGAGTGACACCCCATGAGGGTTAGACAAAGCTAGATTAGAGAGGGTCGAGAGGGTGAGTCGAGAGGTAGCAGAACGTCCTCTTTCTTTTCTGGTGTGATTTATCCTATCTCTGTATTCCAAGATAGAGAAACTCCGTTAGGGCTTAGTTGGGCAAGCAATAGAGTAAAGCGTTGAAGTAATCCTTAGTGTTGGGGCTTAATTGTGACTAGGGGTCTTTCGTCTGGACCAAATGTTAGATCTATATTAGAGAATAGGGTTTATCACTTGGAGTTACAAGAGCTTTAAGCAACCTTGCACAGCGTGAGGTGTCAAGAGTACTCCTTTCCACAGTGGCATAATGTAGGGTTAGTCACGGCTGATCTTAGTTTAGGGACCGTATGTTTTAGGATTTCCATGACTCATTAAGTATCACTTAAGAGACATAATGGTTAGTCTTGCACTTGAAAAAGTAGTCATTGGGGGGAGCAATGTCCGGGTGCCCCACTTTCTATCGATTCCCTCTCCTATCATTTTATTGTGTTTCTCATTCCTGTTTTCTTTATTTTTATTTGCATTGATATCGTTCACACCAATTTTGAATCATTTTCATCGTAGTTAAATAGCAATTCTTGTTACTCATTGGGGTACTTTATTACTTTGACAACCCGTGCACTTGCGGTACACACACGGAAGGTGTGTCAGACATGTTGAAGATAAATGATGTTTCTAATGATGCAATTTGCTTGAGAGATTTCCCATTCTCATTGAGGGAATAGCCAAACAGTGGCTCCATTCATTGCCAAGAGCTTCCATCACAACATGGAATGAAATGGTCGAAGCTTTTCTTGCAAGGTACTTCCATACAGGAAAATTGGCAAAGCTTTGTAATGAGATATCTTTATTTGATTAGATGGAGCATGAATCCTTGTTTGAGACTTGGGGACGATTCAACGGCCTCTTGCGGAAGTATCCATAACACTTGTTCCCCGAATGGTTGGTCATTCACACATTTTATAACGGGTTGAACTCAAGCACCAAACAACTTCTTGATGCCGCCACGGGAGGAACAATGGGAAATAAGACCCCTGAAGAAGCCCAACAATTGATTGAAGAGATGGGTTTGAATAACTACAAATGGAATGCAAGAGAAAAGAAGAAAGTGGCCGACCTCCATGAAATTGATATAGTTACATCCTTGGCTGCCCAAGTTGAGTCATTGAGCAAGAAGTTAGACACTCTAACTTCTCCGGGAGTGGTGATCGTAATGAGTTGCACTGGATGTGGGGGAGGACATGCTCCATCCAATTTCCAGATTACTCTTGGCGGTACATCCTCTATGGAACAAGTTGACTTTGTAGGGAATATAATGAGAGGTCATGGAAATCCATATAGCAACACCTATAATCCGGGATGAAGAAGCCACTTGAATCTTTCATGGAGTACCCCAAGGGCAACAAAAGGCCACGGCACTACCAGGTTTCCAACAACAACAACAAGCCCCAAGCATGGAGAGTCGAGTTGCAAGTTTGGAGACCGGATGACCGATTTAGAGAAAGCATTGACCAAATTCATCCAATCATCTGATACAAAGGTTCAGTCGGTCGAAGCTACACTTCCCAACCACAGTGCGTCATTGCATAACTTAGAGAATCAAGTGGGGTAAATTGCAAAGTCATTATCAGAGAGACCTCAAGGGTGCTTGCCAAGTAACACAGAAACCAACCCAAGAGAACATATGAAGGTGATCACTATGAGAAGAGGTCATGATGTTGAGAGTAGGCTCCCGAGAGAGAAGAATAATGTTGAAGCGGCTGAGGTTGTGGAGGTTGAGGAAATAGCAAAAAAGAAAGGGGCGACACCCCCATCCTATAAGCCAAGAATCCATTATCCTTTAGGATTGAAAAATGACCAAAATGATGAGCAATACAAGAAGTTCTTGGGTCTATTCAAGCATTTGTACATCAACATCCTATTTGTGGAGGCATCGTCTGAAATGCCTCATTATGCAAAGTTTCTCAAGGACCTTTTGACCAATAAGAGGAAGTTAGAGGAGAGTACACCTATGATCTTAGATGCTTTATGTTCGGCGGTGTTACAAAAGAATATGCCGAATAAGAAGAAGGACCTCGAAAGCTTTATCATTCCATGCAACATTGGTAATTTGGGTGAAGAAAAGGCATTGGCGGATTCAGGGGCTAGCATGAACATCATTCCTTGCCCATTCTTCCAGAAGCTAGGCTTGGGAGAGCCTAGGTCAACTCGGATGCCACTCCAATTGGCCTGCTAAACAGTTAGACATCCGAGGGGAATCATTGATTATGTAATTGTGAAAGTTGGAAAGTTCATATTTCTTGTGGATTTTGTAGTATTGGATGTTGATTAGGATGGTGATGTTCCGTTGATACTAGGGAGGTCGTTCTTGCGCACTTCTAAGGCTCTTATTGACATGGATGGCGGGGAGTTGACCTTGCGAGTTGGTAATGACAAGTTGACATACCGCCTCGCCGAAGCCATGAGACATTCACTCTACTCTGATAATACTCTATATTTTCTTGACACTACTAATGATTTAATTGTTGAATACATGCAGGAAATGATGTGTCCGGACATGTTTGAGGGCTTGCTAGATCAAGAAGTGGAGAATAAAGAAGTCTTATCACTTGGTCTAGAGGACAAGGTTTAACCTACCCCGGGGATCATGAAGAAGATGGTCCAATAGATGAAAAGAACAAGGAGACATCATAAGAATCACCCCAATGCTAGTGGGAATGTGCATGCATGAAGTAAGAGTGACGGACCATTGTGTGGTAACAAGCTCGATAACTCTTCTGCTAACTTGAAACAATTGTGTGCATCATGCTTTCAAGTTGTCGGTAAGAGGGTAACTTTCATCCATGAGCCACTATGTCGTAAGAAGAGGTATGTCAAGTTTAGTGACGTAAAACAAGCGCTTCTTGGGAGGCAACCCAAGTCTTTATTGTTTTTCTAGGTTTTAGTTTAGTACTTGCATGAATAAGAACTTGAGTGTTGGTGTTTTGATCTTTACATGCTATTGCTATGTTTTTCTCATGGATTATTGATGTTTCTTGTGTGCTTAATTGTGATTGGTAAAATTTCTAGGTCGTTTGAGCGTGTTTTCCTTGATTCTTTGGTCAGTTTTATATAGTATAGGCAGGCCTTATGTGTGTATGACTGTGTCATAATTTTCCGCAGAGTCTGTAATTTTTTCTAAGTCATCCAGAGAGGATACACGGCCGTGTGGAATTTTTGCATGGCTGTGTGTTTCTATTCAGAGCTCATCCCGAGAGGATAACAGGGGCATGTGTTTGCCCCTGTGGATAGCCTTGTGATAATCACACTACTGTGGGCAATTTCCACATGGGCATGTGTTTCTCTGCTAAGTTCTCAGACTCTATCCTGAGAAGACACAGGGGCGTGTGTCTGCCCCTGTGGATAACCCTATAAACTACACACGGGCGTGGGTACTTTCCATATGGCTATGTGAAACTCCGCAGAGACTTCTCCTTCATCTTGAGAGCACACAAGGGTGTGTGAGTGCCTCTGTGAGTACCCCTATGAAGATCCACACGCCCGTGTGGAATTTCCATAGGGGCGTGTGGAACACTTAGCCAAATTTTTGGGTGGACAGAGAAGCCACAGAGGCGTGTGGGTGTTCCTGTGGGTCGGGCACACAGGCGTGGAAAATTTTCACACACCCGTGTGGATGCATTCAAAGGCAATCTTGAGAGCACAAAGGGGTGTGTGTATGCCCTTGTGAGCTCTCCTATAGAGCCACACGGGCATGGGTAATTTCCACATGCCCGTGTAGATGTACAGAACGCCAATAGGAGTGACTTTTCCTTAAAATCTACTTGTGCCTCTTCATTCTATGACTCCCAAACACTTGAACGATCACCACTGTTCGCTCTCTCGACCTCTCACTATTTATTTATAGAGATTTTAGTGTGTTTTCCAGCCGTTTTCAAGGTTTTCATTCTCATTTCTTCGATAAGCCCTATTTTCCCTTGTTCTTCGCCAATCTTGATTTATTTTGGTTAAACTAGTGAATGTTGCTTTCATTTTTTGTGTAAATGGTTGGTAATTGCTTTTAGACTAGTTTTGGAATGAACTAATTATGTCTTTTTGGATTTTAATATAGTGGTCGTGTGGCTTTCACGCCCGTGGATCCACACGGGTGTGTGGAATTTCCACACGACTGTGTGGTTAGTACAATGTTCTTTTGTAAGTTTATTTGATCGATTCTCTTTTTAATTCTTGGAGGTATGGCTCCCAGAACAAAGAAAGCAGCTGGCAAGCATCCCAGAGAGCATTCTCCTGAGCCGGAACACATGGAGTTTGCTATTTCCGAGCATTAGGCTTGTTTCCAGAGGCTGTCGAAGCTGAAGTTCAGCCAATCTCATTTCCTAGATATTAGCATACTCAGAGAGATTCAGTTGGGGAATGAAATGGCCGACAAGATCGAGTATCTATTATCTATGGGTAGCTGGAGGCGCTTATTGTCAATTTGAGAGCCCGCTATTTGTATGCTGACATTGGAGGTGTTAACATCTTTTGAGTGCGATCGATCCTATAGCAGCTTTGATAACATTGATGCCATACAATTCAGAGCATTTGGATAGTATCATAGTATGAGTGTCACACAGTTTTTGGTCAAACTAGGTTTGTACAATGAGGTGTTGACGGACAATGAGGACTACGATCGATTGCCTACCGATTATCCATGTAGCTTAACTCCTCAAAGAGCATATAGGATACTATGTGGCCAGGGTCAGTGTGAGACAGGAGTGTCCAAGGCTATGTGCCTCTCTTGACTGAATTACAGATATATTCACACCATTCTGAGAAGATCAGTGAACAGTTGTGGCGATAGTACAGGTGTTTTGAGCCAACAGGAGCTACTTTATCTTTATACGATGGTGCAGAGTGAGCTACTCCATCTGGGGTTTATTTTAGCGGAGTAACCAGGGTCAGTACGCCAGGATCCGAGTTATCTTTTCAAGCCAGTGTATTACGAGACTCATCATGGGTATGGGATCCTTGGACGTCATCAGGGGGGTTGAGAAATTAGAAGATCATAGTACCATCTTCCCTCGGCTTGGAGACTATAAGACTGATGGGCATGGTCAAGAGATACATAGATGGAGTATATGTGATGATCATGCCCCACCAGAGAGAACCGAGGGTGAGGGAGATGCAGCAGAGGGGTCTTAGTTTGCGTTCGAGCCACAGCCTGAGCAGATGGAGACCGAGGTACCACCTACAGTAGGAGCCATCTTAGTGCATATACTTTCTCCATCTCGAGCCTATGATCACTTTGAGAGGCTCTAGAATGCTGTAGGGGAGCTACAGGCCGAGATTGCTGAGGTTTGTGCTACACAAGTTGCGAACCACATAGAGGTGATGGCGTGTCTCGACATCTTACAGCAGATCTTCGAGCAAGACGCGATATCTCCCTTTGTGATGCAACCCAAAGCTCCACCGACTCCTCCGGCATCACCAATACCACCATTACGATCGTGTCACTTTCTGAGTTGATCTAAGCGACAGCGAGTAGTAAGCGAGCGTGAGCCCGACACCGACGCTTGATGTGTCTTTATTTTTACTTGTATTTATGTTTTCATATTTCATTTCTGCATTATATTTTTGACTTGTACTACTCAGAAAGGATATTCCTTCTGAGTTTATCTTTTATTTTCAGTTGTCTGGAGTTGTATTTCATTTTCATATCTTTATATAGTCAAGTTTATTTTGTTTTTGATTGAGCTTTACTGAACCTCCTTGTGTATACGTGCAACTGGTCTTGTGAGTCTGGAATTTGAGGAATAGTTATGGACATGGTCAATGTGACATTCACATGGCCGTGTGTGCTCCACAACCCATTGGAACTTATGATTTTACATTGCACATTGCACATGTTCTATACTTATGATTTTATTGTTCACGCTCATGTAGTTAATAGCGGTTCACCTTAGATGCAATGGTTGTATTATTAAGTTTAGGAGAATTTTTAACGTTGAATGTTCTCATGCTCTAGTTTCTACATGAATTTTTTGGAATTTTTGCCCGATAGACACTTTTTGCACTACTCACTCATTAAACCTTGTGGAAACTCAAGTTTGACATTTAAGGGACTAGTTTAGTTGTTTCTTGTTTTAATTTCTTTGAAAAAAAATGGTTGAATGAAAAGAAAAAGAAAAAAAGTTATGTTTGTTTTGTTTGTGCATTGGGGGTGGAAAGAGCTACCATCTATGAAGTATGAAGCTACTCTCATAAGTCAGATACTAGTTATACCCTAATGAAAGAAAGAGCTATCTTATGGGATGAGTGAAAGCTACTACCCTAGAAGAAAGAGAAACCACCTTCAAAGTGTGAAAGCTACCTTAGCGGCCTCTTAGGAAAGGGCTACCTTAGAGGATGTGTGAAGCAACTACTATTTATTTTTTTTCTTTTGTACATAAATAAGTCCCTTATACTTAGAGCTTTGAGGAATATATGTTGAGTTGATTTGAGTGAGTTTTACACACTTACACAGTTTCGGGTTGTTGTCCTTTTTTATTCGAGATTTTAGCTAGAGCATTCATTTTTCTTATTTAGTGTTGAAATTTTTCCTTGTAGAATTCTTCCCTTGCATGCTTTTGGTGAACCTAATGCCAAGCACTTTAATTTTTCCTTCTTATGTACTTTAATGTTTTATTTTGCTTGAGGACAAGCAAAAGCTTAAGTGTGGGGGAGTTTGATAAGTGCTTGTGTATTAGTAATATGAAGTATTCTTTTCTTATATTAAGCATTACTTTTCTTAGATTTTATCACCTACGCATTTGTATTTGTGTTCTTTTATGCATGTAGGGTTGTGGAGATAATAGTGGAAGAAGAAACCAAAAGTAGATCATGGATGCATATTGTTGATGAAATCTTTGAGTGAACAAACGCGAAGACACAAGTTGTGCTCAAAGACATGTGACTGTGTGCCAACCTCCATTTTGCTCGAGAGAACATACAAATTGGAGGGGCAAAAAGGCAATCACACTCATGTGTTCCGACTTGTGCATTACTAGCAAGATCTTCATCAATGTGACTTTTATTGAAGATTCAATGGGATCTACCGCATGGATGTGTGGCCATTCATGTGGCCTTGATGAAAAGTGTGGATTCGGGAGTATTTTGGCAAAGCACTATAGCATTTTCCTGTAACAAGATATTGTAGCAGTTACTGTTCATAGCTTACAGAAAACATGTTCCTGGAAATTCACACAGGAGTGTGGAAATTCCACAAGCCCGTGTGGATGCCCGATTCCAGCACTTATATAAGCCGCAATTTCAGACGTTTTAAAGGATTTTTTTCTCATCTTTTCCCCAACTTTAGAGGTGCTCACGGCTAGGGTTTAGCGAGGCTTTGGTACAGTTTTTAGAGTGGTTCTACGTCCTTCAACACTGTGTTCGTTTGGAAGATAGTTATTGGGGGAGCTTTCATCGGTATTGATTCGGAGAGGTGTGCCCCAGGCTTGACGAGGGAACCCTTGGAGAAGATGATGCAACTCAGCAAGACCCATCGACATGGAATACGATTGATTTTTCTTATTGATTATATCTTGCTCCATGGAGAGCTAAGCATCTTTGACTTGTAAACCCTAGGATGATTTTATTTCATTGACCTTTTATTATGTTTTCTTTAATTGATGTTTTAATTGGGTTCCAATCTGCTTGTTAGAGTGATTTTCCCTTAGAGTGACATTAGGGTTGAGAATCCATCTTGGTAATCCTTGTGGATTAGTGACACACCATGAGGGTTAGACAAAGCTAGATTGGAGAGGGTTCCAATCTTCTTGTTGGATTGATTTATCCTTAGAGTGATTTTCTCTAGTAATCCCCTTTTCCTTCCAGTGTGATCTATCCTACCTCCCTGTTCCAAGAGTTCTCTACGGTCACAATAGAGTGAAGTGCTAAGAGAGGAACTCCGTTGTGGCTTAGTTGCCCAGGCAACAGAGTGAAGTGTTGAAGTAATCCTTAGTGTGATAAGAATCCGACGTATTCTTTCCTTATGATGAGCATTATTTTTATCAGGTTTTAGCGCTAATACTTGTGCATTTATGTTACTTTTATGCATATAGGGTTGTGAAGCTGAATGTTAAAGAAAAAAGCTAATATAGATCCTTTAACGGACTATTTGGAAGAAATCTTAAGAAGGTTCAAAAGCGAAGACATAAGTCGGGTTCAAGATGCAAGAATGTGTGCCAACCTCCTTGTATTCAAGTTAGTAAAATGATATGGAGGGTCAAAAAGGCAGTCACATTCAAGTATCCAGGCTTGTGCATTGATAGTAAGAAGTTCACCAATGAAGCCGTTTATTAAAGAAGCAAGGCGATCTACGATGTAAACATGTGCCCGTTTACGTTATCTCGATGAAAACATAGATTCGGGAGTGTTTCGAGCCAGTACTATAGCAAGATATTGTAGCAAAACTGACACGTCCGAATATGCGTGTGTGAACCGTAAGTGCAAGGGTGTCGAAGTAATAAATACCCGATGAGTCAGGTAGTCAACTCCGCAGGGAACAAGGCTACTAGTACTAACTTCCTCTCTTTTATCTAGCCTAATGATAATGGGATAGTGTGGTGATCTAATGTGGGAAGAGATGAATACCGGAGATGAATATGCAAGGGTAATGACAAGATCCCCTTGCGTATATCCAGCAAGTGCACGGGTTTGTCGAAGTAATAATCCCGGGTGAGCGGGTATCGAATCCACAGGGAGTAGGGAGTAAAGACACTTAATTCGATTCTTAGCTATGTGGAATATCAACAATGATAAGTCTGACAATGATTCAATTCTCAACAATTAAAAGCAACAAGTAAGAGAGCAAAAGTAAGGAGGAGGTAAGGCAATCGATAAAGATGGGGTACTCGGATGATGCTTCACCTAGGATAATCGCTTCAAGTGCAAGAACTCTCTATGATGCTTCCTAATCAATGCAATGGTGAGTCGTGGAAATCCTTACATACATAGTCCCAAATCTAATGTCAACTATGCCTAACTCTATTCATGTTCCGGAGGAGAGATTAAATAACCTCTCAACCTCACACTCGAATAAAGTCGCAATGAGCTCTAGGGATTCGAGGTGATAAATTTCTTCCTAATTTTATACCTAACCCTTTGGTCCACGCGGAAGGTCCCTAACCACAATTAAGCCCTTGATACTAAGATCCCCTCAACACTTCACTCCGTTGCACGCACAACTAAGCCCCAGCGGAGATTCATTCCTTAGACCATTCACCCTCTCAACCCTCTCCAACCTAGCTTTCTCTAACGCTAGTGGTGTGTCACTCACTCACAAGGTTAGCAACAAGAACTCTCAACCCTAGTGTCACTCTAGGTGAAATGTTCATACAATCAAGCATTCAAGCTTGGAAATCACAATAAACATCAATTTATTGAAAGCATAATAAAGAAGTTTAAAGAAACGAATACATCCTAGGGTTCACAATCACCCAAGTACCCACTAGGGGTTTAGCTCTCCATGGAGCTAAGTACAATCAAAGAAATCGAATGTAAAAGCAATGAATCCATAAAGAAACCCCCTCGATGGTCGTGTCGATGGTCTTGTGGAGAATCCTCTACTTGTCGCAAGGGATCCTTTGTCCGGCCTAGGATACACCTCGCCGGATCGGTGCCGACGAAAGCTTTCCCAATAACCTTCTTCCAAATGATGCGCGATGTCGGAGCCATAGAACCTCTCCAAAAACCTAGCGAATACCCCTCAAAACCCTAGCCGAAGCCCTTTCTCAAGTTGGGGAAAAGATGGAGAAAAGAATCCCAAAATCGGGGCTGAATCGGCTTTAAATAGGGCTGGAATCGAGCGACTCACGGGCGTGATCGGTACACGCGCCCGTGCGGAATTTCCAGCACGTCGTGGATAATTTCCCACGCCCGGTGTGGATTCTCCTTTCTCGATTTACCGTGTCGTGAGCGAGTCTTTGCTACAATATATGCTACAGTGTTACTACAGTGCTACAATATATTCAAGTGAGCACATCCATTTGTAAATCAAAGAAATCAGAGAAACAGAGAATCCACACGGGCCTGTGGAAATTATCCACGGCCGTGTGAAAATTCTGTACGGGCGCGTGTACCGTACACGCCTGTGGAGTCGCCGATTCGAGCCCTATTTAAAGCTGATTCAGCCCCGATTTTGGTATTCTTTTCTCCATCTTTTCCCCAACTTGTGAGTGGCCTTCGGCTAGGGTTTTGAGGGGTATTGGCTAGGTTTTTGGAGAGGTTTTACGGCTCCAACATCGCGTATCGTTTGGAAGAAGGTTATTGGGAGAGCTTTTGTCGGCATCGATCCGGCGAGGTGTATCCTAGGCCGGACAAAGGATCCCTTGCCACGAGTAGAGGACTCTCCACAAGACCATCGACACGACCATCGAGGGGGTTTCTTTATGGATTCATTGCTTTTATATTCGATTTCTTTGATTGTACTTAGCTCCATGGAGAGCTAAACCCCTAGTGTGTACTTGGGTGATTGTGAACCCTAGGATGTATTCGTTTCTTTAAACTTCTTTATTATGCTTTCAATAAATTGATGTTTATTTTGATTTCCAAGCTTGAATGCTTGATTGTATGAACATTTCACCTAGAGTGACACTAGGGTTGAGAGTTCTTGTTGCTAACCTTGTGAGTGAGTGACACACCACTAGCGTTAGAGAAAGCTAGGTTGGAGAGGGTTGAGAGGGTGAATGGTCTAAGGAATGAATCTCCGCTGGGGCTTAGTTGTGCGTGCAACGGAGTGAAGTGTTGAGGGGATCTTAGTATCAAGGGCTTAATTGTGGTTAGGGACCTTCCGCGTGGACCAAAGGGTTAGGTATAAAATTAGGAAGAAATTTATCACCTCGAATCCCTAGAGCTCATTGCGACTTTATTCGAGTGTGAGGTTGAGAGGTTATTTAATCTCTCCTCCGGAACATGAATAGAGTTAGGCATAGTTGACATTAGATTTGGGACTATGTATGTAAGGATTTCCATGACTCACCATTGCATTGATTAGGAAGCATGATAGAGAGTTCTTGCACTTGAAGCGATTATCCTAGGTGAAGCATCATCCGAGTACCCCATCTTTATCGATTGCCCTACCTCCTCCTTACTTTTGCTCTCTTACTTGTTGCTTTTAATTGTTGAGAATTAAATCATTATCACACTTATCATTGCTGATATCCCACATAGCTAAGAATCGAATTAAGTGTCTTTACTCCCTACTCCCTATGGATTCGATACCCGCTCACCCGGGATTATTACTTCGACAAACCCGTGCACTTGCGGCATATACGCAAGGGGACCTTGTCCACTCCTCTCGTGTCTTAGTCCTTGAATTAAACGAGAACTCCCAACATTGTGTATTTATAGCCTATCTTTGCTTCCTTTTTACTCTTCAAGGCATTCACAACCTATATGCATAAAAGAACACCAAATACACAATATGAGACATAAACCATGGTAAAAATGATGCTCAATGCATGTAAAACATATATAAAAATATGTCTACTCAAGCACTTATCAAAGGTACTGTTCAAAGGCTACCGAAAAAGTGAAGTCCAGAGAATCCACATGGGCATGTGGAAATTATCCACGCTCGTGTAGAATTTCCACAAGCTCATGTGGAGAATCTACAGGGGCATGTGGATGTCCGATTCCAGCCCTATTTAAAGCTGATTTCAGCCCCGATTTCAGAATTTTTTTATCCATCTTTTCCCCAACTTGAGAGAGGGTTGCGGCTAGGGTTTTAAGAGATATTGGCAAGGGTTTTGGTGAGGTGTATCCTAGGCTGGACAAAGTGACCCTTGGAAGAGTCGAGGCTTCTCCACAAGACCATCATCACGACTATCGATGTAGTTTTCTATGGATTACTTGTTTTCACATTCGATTTCATTGTTGATTGTAACTAGCTCCATAGAGTGCTAAACCCCCTAGTGGGTACTTGGATTTGTGAACCCTAGGATTATTTGTTTAATTAAACCTTTTATTATGCTTTCATTGATTGATGTTTTAATTGAGTTCCAATCTTGAATGCTTGATTGAATGAATACTCCCTTAGAGTGACACTAGGGCTGAGAGTTCTTATTGGTAACCCTTGTGAGTGAGTGACACACCAGGAGGGTTAGACAAAGCTAGATTGGAGAGGCTTGAGAGGGTGAGTCGAGAGGTAGGGGAGCGTCCCCTTTCCCTTCCAGTGTGATTTATCCTACCTCCATGTCCTCGAGTTCTTTGCGGTCATAGTAGAGTGAACAGGCTAAGGGATGATCTTTCGCTGGGGATTAGTTGCAAAGGCAATGGAGTGAAAAGTTTAAGTGATTTCAGCACCTAGGGTTTAATTGTGACTAGGAACCTTCCACCTGGACCAAAGGGTTAGGTCTACATCTAGGAAGAGGTTTATCATTTGGAATACTTAGAACTCATTGTAATTCTATACAAGTGCAAGGTGTTGAGATTGTTTGATTTCTCCTCTGGGACATCGTATAGAGTTAGGCATGGTTGGCCTTAGATTTTAGACCATGTATTGAAGCATCTCCATGACTCATTAATGCATTAGTTAGGAAGTATAATAGAGGATTATACACTTGAAATGATTGTCCTAGGTGGAACAATATCCGAGTACCCCATTTATATCGATTGCCTTATCTCTCCTTTACCTGTGCTTCTCTTTCTTGTCTCTTTTATACTTGTTTACATTTCATCTTGCCAACAATTTAAGTATTTTTATTCCCTACTCCCAGTGGATACAATACCCACTCACCTGGGATTTTATTACTCGACAAACCAGTGCACTTGCGGGGCATACGCAAGGGGTGTTGTCAGTGACACACCTCGAGAGTTAGACAAAGCTAGATTGAAAAGGGTTGAGAGGGTGAGTCGAGAGATAGCGGAGAGTCCCCTTTCCCCTCTGGTGTGATTTATCTTACCTCCATTTCCTCGAGTTCTTTGCGGTAACAATAGAGTGAATTACTAGAGGATGAACTCCACTGGGGCTTAGTTACGCGAGCAACAGAGTGAAGCATTGAAGTGAACTCTAGTATCTGGTGCTTAATTGTGACTAGGGGTTTTTCACCTGGACCAAAGGGTTAGGTCTACAGATAGGAATATGGTTTATCACTTGGAATTCGTAGAACTCCATGCAACTCTATATAGTGTGAGGTGTTGAGACTGTTTGATTTCTCTGCCGGGCATAGTATAGAGTTACTCATAGTTGACCTTAGATTTGGGACTGTGCATTGTAGGATCTCCATGACTCATTAATGCATTACTTAGGAAGCATAATAGTTGGTTTTGCACTTGAAATGATTATTGATTGATTGCCCGCAAATGTACGGGATCGCCAAGTAATATCCTGTGAGTGACACAGGGGTCGTATTCCACAGGGCCTAGGAAGTATTATTACTCAATCTTCATCTATTATCTAGGCTATAACTCTTAGTAGGAATTAAAAATAAAATAAAATAAACTAAACTAAGCTAATCCAATGGCCGGCTAACTAACACACATAAATAAATAAACAAGGGAGTGCCAAGGAAGAGAAGGCGGTGTTTGGACAAAGAATCCCCTAGGATTGTCATTAAGTCCAAAACATGGATGGTTTAAAGTGTATTGATGGCATTTAAGATCTAGAGATCTCATAAATAGGTTAACCACAATTTCTCGGCTGTTACCCCCTAATCTCATACGAGTGTTAATCAGAATCTCTTCCGGATTAACCCACCTACGATTGCAATGAGTTCCAGGAAATCTCTAATAGGAGTAAACATACTATTTTTTGGCTTAAACCTAGCATTGGAGGGCTACCAACACCCAATCTCTCGGCGTGTCAGCATAAGAAATCCCTTTCAACCTTTCCTAGATCTAGTATACGTTAGTAGGTCACATCTATGCATAAAACTCATAGTAGAATTACGGATCTCTCCATACATGTAATTCTAGACATAAAAGCATGAAAGATTGAATCTCAAACAACCATCAAATTAAATGAAGAACAACATCCCAAGTTCATACACAAGAATACGCCCTAGGGTTCATCTACATCCAAACACCAAAATAAGTTAATCCCTCATGATGGGGGATACTTATACAACATACAAGGAAAAGAAAGACAATAAAGAAGCAAAAAAACTCCCTCTACGATCTTGATCTCCTTGAATCGATGAAGCTTCAAATGGTGATGCAATGGTTGTCTAGATCTTCAATCCAATTCCTTCTCCTTTGCTCCTATCCTTCTTGGTGATGATGTGTGCTCGTTTCCCACAAGGCTCGTCACCGAATTATGGCGGAAGGCCTCAACGAGGTATGGTGGCGGCGGCTTAAATGGCCAAGAAGAAGTCCCCCTCATTTGCCCAACAAATGTTCTTTTATATCCCTCAAATTGGCCTCTATACGAGTGGTATACCGGCTCAATGAGGACCTCATTGAGGCCGTTTAGGGTAGGCAAAAGTGCATAAAAGCTCTTGTAACAGTATCCATACTGGCTCAATAAGTACCTCATTGAGCTAGTATGCCATCAAGCAAACTGTCCTCTTCTATGGCTACAGTAATCATCCCGAGCTCAATCCCGGGCAGCATTGAGGCCGTATGCCATAATTCAATTACTGACTTGAAAACTCTCCAGGTGCTATAGTGGCATCTACAATTATCTTGCTACAGTACCCCCCTACCCCCCCCCTTACAGTGTTTTGCTATAGTGAATGCACTACAGTACCGCGACCTGGTTTTCTTTTCTTTTTCACTCAAATTGTATCTTCGTGTCCTCCATGGCATTTCTGTGCCCTGCAAGCAAATAACACACTATTAAGTAGAAAATGGGCATCAATTCTTATAAAAATACATGTTAGAAGTATAGAATACATATACTAAAATACATACATTTAGACACTTATCAAATATCCCCACACCTAAGCATTTGCTTGTCCCCAAGCAAACACATCATAAAAACAAAGATAATGATAAATGGCTAAATGTATTACCTCCGTCTCAAATAAATACAAGACTCTACTGGCATTGGAAAATGATAAAGAGATAATGAGTTACAACCATTAAGCACATAAGACAGATCCAGTCTCATCTCTTATATGTCTGTGCCATGTCTGTGAACCTTGTATTTCATTTGCTCTGATCTGGTCTAGCCTACTGACTTCAATCAGTACAGCTCTAGATGCTAATTAATCCACATGCAAGAGTACTAAGTCTTAAAATGCTAAGTGCTGCTTCAATGAGCAAGTAGGATCCTTCTAAGCCTTAAACTTGAACTAACTCCCTCTTCTTTCTCAAAATCTCTTGTAGGTAGTCAACAAGATCACTAGGGTTTTTATTTTCAGTTTATTTTATTTTTTTTCTTTTTCGAGTCCGACTAACATAGACAACACCAAAAAAAATCTTGCTGGAAGGTGCACATGCTAGTTAGGCACAAGAGCCATCCAACTACTCGATTACAGTCTACATAGACGCATTCATGCTTCACTAGCAGAGGAATACTGAGATAGACTCATTTTTTCTTTTTCTCTCATTTTTTCCACTTATTTTCATTTTTTTTCTTTTTTTTTCACATTCACTCTAGATCACATCTTCGGAGTACTCTACATGCCATAAAACTAGGTCTAGCTTAGCAAGACTTAGAAGTTCTTAAGAGTTTATTGAATGAAAGAACTTAATACTCTAAGACCAAATACTCAAGTTGTGTGTTAAGCATACAAAGAGATAGATTAGTCAAGTTGGCTATTCCCAGGCCATCAACATAAGATTTATTGCACAAAACAATACTAGAGGTGAAACATGATTCAATAGAGCATAACAACAAATATGTAACTCACATCAATCATTAAACCATGCTAGAAGAGTCTTACAAGAATGAGCAAGCCATCATGGGTATACTAGCATGTAGATAATAACCCTAATACACGAAATACACCCATCCCCACACCTAGAGTTGTACATTGTCCCGAATGTACAGTAATCATGAAACGCATGGTAATATATCCAATGAAAACAATGGAGGAGGTTGGAGCGAACTTCCCCGGTTATTCTTGTGCACACGGCGAGATGTGACCTGAACAAAAGGTATGGCGAGCTATACATGTCGGGTCTGGCTTCTAATAAATCGAAGGAGGGCTCACCAAGCTCCCTTAATGCCCTGCAAGGCATAAAGGGAACATCATCATTCCACAAAAATTTACAAGGAAGAGATGGGGAGTAATCATGCAAAAACTAACACAAAAACTAGAAATAAAGTCTAAACAACAAAACATAGTGTCCATGCTAGTCCTTGTCCTTAGAATTAGGTTTCTCATCACAAAAATGGCATCTTGCTCTATGGTATTCTTGTCCAAAAATGTGGTTACTCATGTGGTGTAAACATATCTCCATTGTTGTTTGCCCATTCTTCATCCTCATAATTCCTACAAACCATGAAAAAAACCAATCAAGCATAGAGGAATCCAATATAATTCAAAATGTGGTGTAAGAGATGAGGAAACAATGAAAAACATGATGTATAGTGTCCATATGGCCGTATGGGGGCCGTATGGGTACTGTTCACTCCGAAAGAACCTCTCCAAAAACATGAAAATCGAAAACGTTTTACATAAATTGAAGGGAGACTTCATCCATAACAATCACACCACAAAAACCAAGCCAAATACTTGATAAATTCCACAAATAAGCTCCAAGAATGCAAGAAAAATGAAGAAGATAAAACTAGGGCATCAAAGAGCTTATAGACAAAACCTTGAGAAAACTCGAGTTAAACTTTGGTGAACAATTAGATCGAAGTATCAAATTGTTTAGGAGGTGATCTAGGAGAAAAAATGAGAGTTTTTGGCCAAGGAATGGTGGAAAAACAAGAGAGAAAATCGGGTGAAGAAGGTGGAGAAAGAAGAGTGAGAAAAGGTGGCCGAAAAGCTAAGACATAGCTCTTGCTATAGTGCATACGGCCTCAATGAGCAGCTCATTGAGGCCGTTTGGAGTAGTGTAAAGTTTCTATAAAATCCAAACGGCCTCAATGAGCTCCTCATTGAGGCCGTATGGAACTAGATTTTGGTTTAAAGCCTATAAACACTTCTCCAAACGCATGGGCATGGCTACAAGGTGTTCTAAAATCATCTCCAACATGAAATAATGGTTCAAAATTTTGATCTAATGCATGAAATACTATCCAAAACATGAATTTCTCAAGAAGATAAATGATTAAAGCACAAGAAGGACGATGAGAAAAAATGTACAAGGAAAGTAAGCATGGACTTATTCACACAACAAAAACATAAAAGAAGCACACACACACTTAACAAAAGCACAATCAACACTTAACTAAAAACAAGAAAAGAGGAAAATAAAGAAATTGAAGCTTGGGTTGCCTCCGAAGAAGAGTTTAACGTCATTAGCTCGACATACCTCTCGCTCATCTTAAGGAGGTTTGAAGAGGGTGTGTTCCTCCCGACAACATGTAGCATAGCTACTTCCATGAAAGAAAAGAATTACCTTCCGGGTTAGTGAGCTTGTGGAGAACAAGAACATTGTACCTTTAGGCCTCTATGGGAAAAGTTTAGACCGAGAGTTGTGCAATTTAAACTTGGGCAGATCCTTAGATAGTTTGAACCTCCTCCCCGCTTCTACTTTGGTCCCGGCTGAATTTCTTTGGAGCTTCCTCAAAAATCTTTTCGGCTTCCAAGGGAATAGATATGGTTGAAAATATTTCAAACTCGGCATTGGTGGGTCCTTGGATGGTAGAAACCTCCTACCCACATCTCCTTCTTCAACCAAAGTCAATCTTCCATTAATTACCCACAAAAATCGTTTGGGCCTCCAAGGAAAAAGTTTTGGTTGGGACGTGTCTAATATTAGCATCGGTGGGTCATTGGATGGCTTCAACCTCCTACCCATATCTTCAATCGCCCCGAATAATTCTCTTTTGTGCTTGGTATTTTGAGTCACTTCAATGCTAAGGGCTAGCTCAAGTGATATTTGTGCCACTTCTTCTACCTTTTTCACCTCCAATGCACCAAAGTTCTCAACCACTTCCCTTCCATCATATTTCTCTTCAATTTCATTGTTGCTTGTGGTTGGGAGTTCAATTGCTCGCTCTTGAAATAATTGTTCAACCTGATTCTCTAATTTGTGAAGAGAAGCTTGCACCAACAAAAGTGTGGCATCGATGGCCTCAAATCTGGTATTACACTTGGCATCAAGGGCATGAAGTTTGGTGGTGAGGGCATCAAATTTGGTGTCGATGTCTCAAAATCTTTGTTCAGCATTTATCATGAATTTTGCTAACAAATCCTTTGTAGTAAATCCCTATACTAGTGGTGGTTGTTGCATTTTTGAACCCTAAGGAGGTGCAACCTCTTGATTTTTCCCTTGATTTAATAAAACTTTTGGGGGTATTTCCACCCCGGATTGTAAGTTGAGCTGTAAGGGTTTCCTTGTGGTCTTTGGTTTTCAATATAATCAATATGGGCATCAACTTTAGTGGCCGAAATTGTGTTAGAATCATTCAAATTGTAAGCCCCTTGCATTTGCCAAGAAAATTGTACCTTGCACAAAAGAAGATATAAAGATCAAAGTTAAAAAAAATAAGAAAAAAAACATGTACAAAGATTAATTTGTACTAATAAAAGAAAAATGGCTAGAGCAATAGATTACAAGCTTTCCTAATATTCCTTGAATCCCCGGCAACGGCGCCAAAAAACATAGTTGATTGCCCGCAAGTGTACGGGATAGCCAAGTAATACCCTGTAAGTGACACATGGGTCGTATTCCACGGGGCCAAGGAAGTATTATTACTGACTCTTCATCTATTATCTAGCATATGACTCTTAGTAGGAAGAACAAATAAAATAAAATAAAATAAACTAAGCTAATCCAATGGCCGGGTAACTAACACACATAAATAAATAAACAAGCGATTGCCAAGCAAGTGAAGGCGGTGTTTGGACAACAAATCCCCCTAGGATTGTCATTAAGTCCCAAACTAGGATGGTTTAAAGTATATTGACAGCATTTAAGACCTAGAGATCTCATAAATAGGTTACCCCAATTTCTCGGCGGTTACCCCCTAATCCTGTAAGAGTGTTAATCAGAATCTCTTTCTGATTAACCCACCTATGATTGCAATGAGCTCAAGGAAATCTGTAATAGGAGTAAACCTACTATTCTTCGGCTTAAACCTAGCATTGGAGGGCTACCAACACTCAATCTCTTGGCGTGTCGGCATAAGAAATCCCTTTCAACCTTTCCTAGATCTAGTATACGTGAGTAGGTCACATCTACACATACAACTCATAGTAGAATGGATCTCTCCATACATGTAATTATAGACATGAAAGAACGAAAGATTGAATCTCAAACAACCATCTAATTAAATGAAGAACAACATCCCAAGTTTATACACAAGAATACGCCCTAGGGTTCATCCACATCCAAACACCAAAATAAGTTAAGCCCTTATGATGGGGGATACTTATACAACATACAAGGAAAAAAAAAGACAATAAAGAAGCAAGAAAACTCCCTCTACGATCTTGATTTCCTTGAATCGATGAAGCTTCAAATGGTGATGCAATGGTGGTCTAGATCTTCAATCCAACTCCTTCTCCTTTGCTACTGTCCCTCTTGGTGATGATGTGTGCTCGTTTCCCACAAGGCTCATCGTCGGATTATGGCCGGAAGGCCTCAATGAGGTATGGTGGCGGTGGCCCAAATGGCCAAGAAGAAGTCCCCCTCATTTGCCCAACAAATATTCTTTTAAATAGCTCAAATTGGCCTCTATACGAGTGGTATACCGGCTCAATCAGGACCTCATTAAGCCCGTTGGGGGTAGGTAAAAGTGCATAAAAGCTCTTGTAACAGTATCCGTACTGGCTCAATGAGCACCTCATTGAGCCAGTATGGCATCAAGCAAACTGTCCTCTTCTATGGCTAAAGTAATCATCCCGAGCTGAATCCCGCGCAGCATTGAGGCCGTATGCCATAATTCAATTCCTGACTTGAAAACTCTCCAGATGCTACAGTGCATCTACAGTGATCTTACTACAATATCAATGCTATAGTACCACTACTACAGTACTCCTGCTATAGTATTTTGCTGCAGTGAATACGCTGCAGTATCGCGATCTTGTTTTTTATCTTTTTTTCACCCAAATTGTATCTTCCGGTCCTCCGTGGAGTTTCTGTTCACTGCAAAGCAAATAACACACTATTAAGCACAAAACGGGCATCAATTCTTATAAAAATACAAGCTAGAAGTGTGGAATACATATAGTAAAATACATACATTTAGACACTTATCAATTATCCTAGGCAGAACAACATCCGAGTTCCCTACTTCTATTGATTGCCTTATCTCTCACTTAGTTGTGTCTCTTGTTCTTGTTTATTTTATTCTTGTTTACATTACACCTTATCAACATAATCATTGTTCATCTTCACTTGGTTTAGTAGCAACTTAAGTGTCATTACTCCCTACTCCCTATGGATACGATACCCCATTCACCTGGGAATTTATTACTCGACAAACCTGTCCACTTGCGGGTCACACACAATGGTCATTGTCATGAGCTCGATAACGCAATTCAGGAAGAAATCAACATCAAAAATGGTCTTTTAGAGCCCAGGGTACTGTAGCACTACTTTAGTACGAAGGCATGGAGAAAGATACTAAAACACGGGCAATCTCACTGCCGTAAAGAAGACTGTAAGCATGCTAGTGATGTAGTTTAACGTAGCAAGTTTAGCGTAGTAGGTTTATTGTAGCAGATAATGTAGCAACTTACAGGAAAATTGGCAGAATTATTGAGGACCGTAAGTATTCCGAAGCTGAGTTTAAAAGGGATTTCTATGGCATCATCTAAGGGTGTGTTTGGCCATCCTTTCTCCGTCATCATCGCCTAGGGCTTCAAGGAGGCTGGATAAGACAGATCTGAGGAAATAATCTAAGTGGAGAAGAGAAGTGCTATCAAGGAGAACATCAATGAGTTTGCCGATGAGGATCCGACAAGCTTTCATCACCACCTTCTAGTCAACATTTCATGGGAGTTTCTTTGGTATTGTTCATGTTATATATGTATCTTGAGATCCCTCTTTTATTCATGTTGAACTAGACTTCCAAGGTCACATGGCATCCAGTAAACCTTGGGATGAACTTGCTTGTATGGATGTTATGATTTATTTCTAGTGTTTTTGGTTTAGTTTGTGGTTTAAGCTTGGTGTTCTTTGATGTGTTGTTTCGCTTGACAACTCTACGATTCAACTTCTAGGTTGTACTTGGTGCGTGACCAACACCCTTGTTCTAGATTTATCTAGCTTGGAAGAGATTTATATATGAATATGTGATAAGTGCTTGTGTGATAAGAATGCGAAGTGTTCTTTCCTTACAATGAGCATTACTTTTATCAGGTTTAAGTGCTAATACATGTGTATTTGTGTTCTTTTGCGCATGTAGGGTTGTGAAGCTATGTTTTAAGAAAAGAAGCCAAAAGTAGATCGTGTACGCACTATTTGGTGGAATCTTAGAAGCGACAATGCGAAGATACAAGTGGGGCTCTAAGATACGTGAATGTGTGCCATCCTCCATGTATTCAAGCCATTACAATGAGTTGGAGGGGCACGAAGGCAGTCACATATGCGTACCCCAACTTGTTCAATAATAGCAAGATCTTCACCAATGAAATCGTTTATTGAAGAAGCGGCGTGATCTATGGCATAAACGTGTGCCTGTTTATGTTGCCTCGAAGAAAAGTGGATTTGGGAGTGTTTTTGGCAGGAGTACTGTAGCATATTACTGTAGCGAACACAAGGGGGTTTTCATTCATGGATTGCATCTCTTTATTTTTTATTTCATTATCTATTGTATTTTGCTCCACGAAGAGCTAAACCCCTAGTGGATATTTGGGTATTTGTGAACCCTAGGATGTATTCATTTTATTGAATCTCTTTATTATGCTTTCAATTAATTGATGTTTATTGTGATTTCCAATCTTGTAGGCTTGATTGTTTGAATACTCCCCTAGAGTGACACTAGGGTTGAGAATTCTTGTTGCTAACTCTTGTGAGTGAGTGGCACACCAAGAGAGTTAGCAAAAGCTAGATTGGAGAGGGTTCAGAGAGTGAGTCGAGATGTAGCGGAGCGTCCCCTTTCCTCTCCGTTATGATCTATCCTACCTCCACATTCCAAGAGTTCTTTGCGGCCATAGTAAAGTGAATGGGCTAAGGGATGACCTTCCGCTGGGGCTTAATTGCTAGTGCAACGGAGTGAAGCATTGAAGTGATTTTTGCACCTAGGGCTTAAGTGTGGTTAGGGACCTTCCACCTGGACTAAAGGATTTGGTCTATACATAGGAATAGGGTTTATCACTTGGAATCCCTAGAACTCATTGCAATTATATACGAGTGCGAGGTTGAGAGGTTATTCAATTTCTCCTCCGGGACATGGATAGACTTAGCCATGGTTAACCTTAGATTGAGGACCATGTATTAAAGGATCTCCACGACTCATTAATGCATTAGTTAGAAAGCATAATAGGGGGGTTTGCCCTTGAAATGATTGTTCTAGGCGGAACAATATCCGGGTACCCCATTTATCGTCGATTGCCTCCCCTATCTTTTATTTGCACCTCCTTTATCTTTTCTTATTTACATTTGCATTTAGTTTGTTTTCAAATCACTTTCAACATATTTTCATTCTAGTTAAATAGCAATCTTGGTTGTTCTAAGTACTATTCCTTGTGGATTTGACTACCCTCTAACCGGGGTTTTATTACTTCGACACCCGTGCACTTGCGATTTACACGCATATTTGGTCGCGTCAATATGCTGTGACCATCGGGTATTTCATACCTCTCTAACCATTATGGCAGGACCTAGGTATTGAGTATCAGCCCTAATTAGAGATTTCCCCAATTGTAATGCGATCGTAGGAGGATTTGGTTGGAAGAGATTCTGAGCCAATGCTAGTATGGGATTAGGGGTTATTACTGTGACCATCAAGGTAACCTACTTTAAGATATCTATTGGCCCAAACCACCATTGGCTATGTAATTCTAGCATCGATCTAGCTGTGGTAATCCTGAGGGAGTCCTCGCCCGGGGACCTCGCTCTTTCATTGTTACTTGCATCCTTAATGTGCTTAAATGGTATGCCTTAGTCCAACTTGTCTATATTTATCTCTCTTATTAGTTTTTTAATTTTGTTTTAAACCTGCCCTTGTTAATCTAGATAATACCATCTAGGGCAAAGTAATAGTAGCTCTTGAGACCCTAGGGAATACGAACCTCTCGTGCTTGCACAAGAGGTATTACTTGATGACCTGTACACTTGCGGAT
Source organism: Dioscorea cayenensis subsp. rotundata (assembly GCF_009730915.1). Lineage (NCBI taxonomy): Eukaryota > Viridiplantae > Streptophyta > Magnoliopsida > Dioscoreales > Dioscoreaceae > Dioscorea > Dioscorea cayenensis. Next base: position 59,622 of record NW_024086794.1, read on the forward strand.
CTTACCAATGCTATGATGATGAAAGAATCTATCAAAGTTGGTGAAGAACGCCCGACAAATTAGTGAAAGACTTCCTCTCCAAACCCTAGCCGCTTTGCGTCTCAAATGCTATGAAAAAGTCCCCAAAGAATAGGGCAAAAAGTGTTTTTTATACTCAAAACACCGTGTCTGTCACGTGCTTCCACACAAGCATGTGATCCTTCACATGCCCGTGTGGGCTGCAGAACTTCCTATACGATTGAGTAGAGATTTCACCATTACATTGAACAGTATTTTGCTACAGTGATTAACTACAGTATTTTCCTACAGTGCAGTGATTCGCCTAATGTGGAATTCCAAAGATTTTCATGAGGATGGTGCACACCCATGTTCAGACTGTATTGCACTTGTAACACAGTGTTTTGACATCTTTTAACACTGTATTATACCGAATCCTATTCTTTTTGATAAGTGCTTGTGTATTTAGGATACTAAGTGTTCTTTTCTTACGATGAGCATTACTTTTATCAGATATTATTGTTAATGCATATGTTTTTGTGTTCTTTTGTGCATATAGGGTTGTGGAGCCAAATAGAAATGAAAGAAGCCAAAGTGGATTGCAAACGTGTTATGTTGATGGAATCTTGAAGTGAACACACATGAAGATACAAGTTGTGATCGGAGACATATGACTGTGTGCCAGCCTCCTTTATGATCGATGGATTATGTAAATTTGAGGGGCACAAAGGCAATCATGCTTATGTGTGATAAGTGCTTGGGCGATAAGAATACAAAGTGTTCTTTCCTTGTGTTGAGCATTACTTTTATCGGGTTTTAACACTAATATGGGTGTATTTATGTTACTTTCATGTAGGTAGGGTTATGAGGCTGATTATGAGAGAAAGAAGCCAATGTGGGTCGTAATGCACTAATTTGGAGGAAATCTTGCTAAGGTTCAAACGCGAAGACATAGGTCAGGTTCCAGATGCAGGAATGTGTGCCGACCTCCTCGTACTCGAGTTAGCACAACTATTTGGAGGGGCACAAGGGTAGTCACATTCAAGTATTCTAACTTGTCCATATAGAACAAGACCTCCACCAACATGTCCGTTATTAAAGAAGCAAGGCTATCCACGATGTAAATGTGTGCCCATTTGCTTTACCTCGATGAAAGTATGGATTCAGGAGTATTTCAGGCATGTACTGTAGTAGGGTATTATAGAAAACATTGTAGCAAAATACTGCAGCAGCACTGTTTACAACAGGCCGAGAAAACAGGAAAATAGAGAATCCACACGGGCGTGTGAAAATTTTACATGCCCGTGTGAAAAATCCACAGGGGCACCCACATGGGCGTGTGGATTCCCGATTCCAGCCCTTTAAAAGCCGATTTCAACCCCAATTTTAGCATTCTTTTCTCGATCTTTTCCCCAACTTGAGAGAGGGCGGCAGTGAGGATTTTGAGAGATATTGGCCAGGGCTTTGGAGAGGTTCTATGACTCCGATATCACGCACCATTTGGAAGAATGTTAGTGGGAGAGCTTTTGTTGGTACAGATCCGACGAGGTGTATCCTAGGCCGGACAAAGGGAACCTTAGGACGAGTAAAGGACACTCCACAAGACCATCGCCATGACTAACGAGGAGGTTTTCTATGGATGCTTTGTTTTTACATTCGATTTCATTGATTGTATCTAGCTCCATGGAGAGCTACACCCCTAGTGGGTACTTGGGTATTTTGTGAACCCTATGATGTATTCGTTTTATTGAATCTCTTTATTATGCTTTCAATTAATTGATGTTTATTGTGAGTTCCAATCTTGGAGACTTGATTGTATAAATACTCCCCTAGAGTGACACTTGGGTTGAGAGTTCTTGTAGGTAACTCTTGTGAGTGAGTGACACACCATGAGTGTTAGACAAAGCTAGATTGGAGAGGGTTGAGAGGGTGAGTCGAGAGGTAGTGGAGCATCCCCTTTCCCCTCCGGTGTGATCTATCCTACCTCCACGTTCCAAGAGTTCTTTGTGGCTATAGTAGAGTGAATGGGCTAAGGGATGACGTTCCGCTGGGGCTTAGTTGCGAGTGCAACGAAGTTAAGCGCTGAAGTGATTTTAGCACCTAGGGCTTAATTGTGGCTAGGGATCTTCCACCTGGACGAAAGGGTTCGGTCTATACATAGAAATAGGGTTTATCACTTGGAATACCTAGAGCTCATTGCAATTCTATGCGAGTGCGAGGTTGAGAGGTTATTCAATCTCTTTTCCGGGACATGTATAGAGTTAGGCATGGTTGATCTTAGATTTGGGATCATGTAATTAAGGATTTCCATGACTCATTGTGGCATCAATTAGGAAGTATAATAGAGGGTTCTTGCACTTGAAACGATTGTCCTAGGCGGATCAATATCCGGGTACCCCATCTTTATCGATTGCCTTACCTTCTCCTTTACTTCTGCTCTCCATCTTGTTTCTTTTATTTTTCGTTATTTCATATTTTGTCACACTTATCACTATTCATCTTCCACATTAGTTAAGAAACAACTTAAGTGTCTTTATTCCCTACTCTCTGTGGATACGCTACCTAGTCATCTGGGATTATTACTTCGACACCTGTGCACTTGCTGTTTACACGCATATACGGACGTGTCAAGTTTTTGGCACCGTTGCCGGGGAGTAGGAGTTTAGAAATACTTTGCACTTTGCTTTCTTAGCTATTCATTCATTCTATTTCATATCTTCTTTTCTATCATCGTTCTGATTTGGTTTTCTTTCTTTTGGTGCAACTCCAGGTTATGACCCGAGGGAACCCTTTGATATTGATTGAAGAAGATCTCGAGCTCGAACGTACACTTAGAAGAAAAGGGAAAGAACCTATGCAAGAACAGTCTAAACTAGCTGATTTGGAAATAAAAGAATCTGAAAACATGGTAGAACAGAATGAACAGCAGCGGACATTATCCGATTATGCCAGACCTTCAGTATTAGGGACACAATCGAGCATTGTACATCCCCGGATTACAGATCAGATCTTCGAGCTGAAGCCGACATTCATCAACATGTTGCAGCAATCCGCACAGTTTAATGGTTTGGCCGATGAGGATCCGAATAGTCATATAAAGAACTTTCTCAAGGTGTGTGACATGCTTAAGATAAAGGGGGTAACGGATCATGCGAAAAAGTTGAGAGCTTTCCCATTTTCCTTGAAAGGGAGAGCAAAGCAGTGGCTATACTCATTACCTAGAGCATCAATTACCACATGGGAGGAGATGGTAGAAGCTTTTCTTGAACGAAATTTTCCTCCCGGAAAATCCGCAAAGCTTAGGAATGAGATCTCGTCCTTTGTATAGTTGGAATTGGAGTCTCTATTTGAGACAAGGGAAAGGTTCAAGGAGCTCCTAAGAAAGTGCCGGCAACACAGAATCCTGGAGTAGATGATTATTCAGACCTTTTACAACGGTCTAAATCAGAGTACAAGGCAACTCTTTGATGCAGTAGCAGGAGGTACTTTAGGTAGCAAGACTCCCAGTGAGGCTCGTCAATTAATTGAAGAAATAGGGTTAAACAGCTACCAATGGAATGCTAGGGAGAAGAAAAAGTTGGCCAGCCTCCATGAGATAGATGTAGTAACCCCATTTGCGGCTCAAGTGGAATCATTGAGTAAGAAGTTAGATCTCCTAACTTTGAATAGAGTGGCGGCCATGACTACTTGTACTGGGTATGATGGAGGACATACTCCCTCCGATTGCCCGATCTCTATTGGTGATGCGTCTTCGGTTGAGAATGTCGATTTTGTAGGTAATGCTATGAGGAATCAAGGAAACCCATACAACAACACCTACAATCCGGGTTTGAAGAGTCATCCCAATTTCTTGTGGAGCAACCAAGGTCCACAAAAGGCCATGGGGCCACCGGGTTTCCAACAACAACAGCATGCCCCAAACATGGAAAACAGAGTTTCAAGTTTGGAGACCGGAATTAACGATTTGGAGAAGGCCTTAACTAGGTTTGTGCAATCATCTGATACAAGATTCGAATCAGTTATGGCTACATTCGCAATCGCACCGAATCTTTGCATAATCTTGAAAATCAAGTACGACAGATTGCGAAGTCCTTATCGGAAAGGCCACAAGGAAGCTTGCCGAGTAATACCGAGACCAACCTTAGAGAGCATGTGAAGGCGATCACTTTGAGAAGTGGTCATGAGGTTGAGGGTAAGCTTCCGAGTAAGCAACATGATGAACGCGCACCCGAGGTTATAGAGGTGGAAAAGGGAGCAAGCAAAGAGAAGGAGGTGGCAGCCCCACATTTCAAGGCATGAAGCCCTTATCCCTCTAGATTGAAGAATGACCAAGGAGATGAATAGTACAAGAATTCCATGAGTTTGTTCAAACAACTCCACATCAATATTACTTTTGTTGAGGCATTGGCTCTGACACATCCGTATATGCATGTAAACCGCAAGTGCACGGGTGTCAAAGTAATAATCCTAGATGAGTGGGTATCGTATCCACAGAGAGTAGCGAATAAAGACACTTGAGTTGTTTCTTAACTAATGTGGAAAATGAATAGTGATAAGTGTGACAAAATATGAAATAACGAAAACAAAAACAACAAGATAGAAGACACAAGTAAAGGAGAAGGTAAGGCAATCGATAAAGATGGGGTACCCGGATATTGATCCGCCTAGGACAATTGTTTCAAGTGCAAGAACCCTCTATTATACTTCCTAATTGATGCAACAATGAGTCATGGAAATCCTTAATTACATGATCCTAAATCTAAGGTCAACCATGCCTAGCTCTATACATGTCCCAGAGGAAAGATTGAATAACCTCTCAACCTCGCACTAGCATAGAATTGCAATGAGCTCTAGGGATTCCAAGTGATAAACCCTATTCCTATGTATAGACCTAACCCTTTGGTCAAGGTGAAAGATCCCTAGCCATAATTAAGCTCTAGATGCTAAAATCACTTCAACGATGCACTCCGTTGCACTCGCAATTAAGACCCAAGGGAAGGTCATCCCTTAATCCATTCACTCTACTATGGTCGCAAAAAACTCTTGGAACATGGAGGTAGGATAGATCACACAAGAGAGGAAAGGGGACACTCCGCTATCTCTCAACTCACTCTCTCAACCCTCTTCAATCTAGCTTTGTTTAACTCTCATGGTGTGTCACTCACTCACAAGAGTTTCCAATAAGAACTCTCAACCCTAGTATCACTCTAGGGGAGTATTCATACAATCAAGTTTCCAAGATTGGAACTCACAATAAACATCAATTAATTGAAAGCATAATAAAGAGGTTCAATGAAATGAAAACATCCTGAGGTTCACAAATACCCAAGTACGCACTAGGGGTTTAGCTCTCCATGGAGCTAGATACAATCAATGAAATCGAATGTAAAAACAAAGTATCCATAGAAAAACCCCCTCATTAGTCATGGCGATGGTCTTGTGGAGAGTCCTCTACTCATCGCAAGGCTCCCTTTGTCATGCCTAGGATACACCTCGCCGGAACGGTGCCGACGAAAGCTCTCCAACTAACCTTCTTCCAAACGGCGCGCAATGTCGGAGCCGTAAAACCTCTCTAAAGCCCTAGCCAATATCACTCAAAACCCTAGCCGCCGCCCTCTCTCAAGTTGGGGAAAAGATGGAGAAACGAATGCTGAAATCGGGGCTGAAATCGGCTTTTAAATGGCTGGAATCAGGAATCCACATGCCCATGTGGGCGCCCCTGTGGATTCTCTATTTTCTAGTTTTTTTCGCCTGCTGTAAATAGTGTTGCTACAGTATTTTCTGTAGCACCCTGCTGCAGTACCGACCTGAAATATTCCCGAACCCATACTTTCATCGAGCTAACGCAATCGAGCACATGTTTACATCGTGGATTGCCTTGCTTCTTCAATAACGGACATGTTGGTGGAGGTCTTCTTCTATATGCACAAATCGGAATGCTTGAATGTGACTACCCTTGTGCCACTCCAAATAGTTGTGCTAACTCAAGTACGAGGAGGTTGGCACACATTCCTACATCTGGAAGCGGACCTATGTCTTCGCGTTTGAACCTTTAGTAAGATTTCCTCCAAAATTAGTGCATTATTACCCACATTAGCTTCTTTCTCCCATAATCAGCCTCGCAACCCTACCTGCATAAAAGTAACATAAATACACCGATATTAGCGTTAAAACCCAAGAAACGTAATGCTCAACACAAGGAAAGAATACTTCGTATTTTTATCGCACAAGCAATTATCAAACTCCCCCACACTTAAGCTTTTGCTTTTTCTCAAGCAAAGATTAAAACATTATATGCATAGATGAAGGAGACATTGGAAGTGCTTGGCCTTAGGTTTTCCAATACATACAAAGAGTGCATTCTACAGGTACGGGAAATTTCAACACTAAATACGAAAAATCAATGCTCTAGCTAAAAACTTGAATCAAAATGGACGACAAACACGAAATCGTATATATGTGTGAACTCAGTCAGGTCAACCCAAAGTATACTCCTCAAAGTTTTACATACAAGGGACTTATTTATCTACTAAAGGTAACAAAAATTCAAAAAGGGTAGTAGCTTCACAGATCCTCTAAGGTAGCTCTTTCCAAAGCGGCCGCTAAGGTGGCTTTCACACTTTCGAGGTGGTAGCTCTTTCTACCGGGGTGGTAGCTTTCACACATCCCATGAGAGCTGTTTCTCTTATTAGGGCATAACTAGTATCCGACTTATGAGGGTAGTTTAATACATCATAGGTGGTAGCTCTTTCCACCCAACAAGCACAACTAAACAACAAAACTATTTTGTTGTTTCTTTTCATTTTTCCATTTTTTTTTCAGAATTAACACAAGAAACAACTATAGCTAGTCCCTTATACATCAAACATGAGTTTCCAAAAGAGTTCAAAGGGTGAGTAGTGCAACAAGTGTCAATCGGGCGAAAATTCCTAGAAATTCAAGCAAAGACTAGAGCATGAAAACATTCAATGTTAAAAATTCTCCTAAACTCAAGAATACAATCAATGCAAGTAAGGTGAACCGCTATTGGCTATGTGAGCATGTATATCAATCAAAACTACTATAAAAGAGATACGTGCACTATGAAACTCCACCTCCCCCCCACACACTTAAGTTGTACATTATCCCCAATGTACACAAGCAAGCTCATTCATAATGTAAATCAATTAAATTCAGATGTGGAAGAAGCAATCAAAACAATACTCCTCTGACACCTAGTGTTGCATTTGATGGAGCTAAGCCCATGGGAGTGTTGTTCCAACGAGTTGTGAAGCTCACATGGCCAAGTGCAGAAACACCTTGGCCATGCTGATGACAATGTCAAAATTCTCATGATGACAAGACCATCTGCATGCATACACAAGGGGGTTCAGTGAAGCTCAATCAAAATAAAACAACTCGAGTATATAAAAGATGAAGCAATGAATACTACTCGAGACAGCAAAATAAAAGATAAACTCAGAAGGAGAGTCCTTTCTGAGTGTACAAGTCCAAAATAAAATGCAGAAGTAAAAGACAAGGAAAATAAAATAAAATATAAAGTCAAGTGTTGATGTCATCCTCTGGCTCTACTACTGCTGCAGCTGTTGATGAAGTACATGGTGGGTCAACTGGTGCTGGAATAGGTGATGGAGGTGTTGGATATGCCAAAGGGGCCTAAGGAGTCCTCGGCCGCAGGATAAATGATGAGCTAACGTCTCGCTCTAAGATCTGTTGTAGTGAGTCAGAACATGCCATAAATTCTGTATACTGTGTGGCCTCCACAACCCTAATATCGGTAATCTTTGCTCGGGCCTCTACTACCTCTGTTCGTATCACCCACACAACACTCTCGAGCATGTAAAAATGATCATGGGCTTGAGATGGTGAAAACATGCGCACGGGGGGTGGGTCCTCTGTCACCGGAGACGCCTCGGACTCCATAGGTGCTGACTGAGGCTCGAGGACAGGCTGGGAAGCCTCGGCATCATCGCCCTCCTCCTCGGCTATCTCTGGGATCGGTAGAAGCAGAGCATAAACCCCCGTGCGAACCCTGCGAAGCATGCCCATTAATCTCATCATCTCCAGGCTTAGGGGCACAGGTATACTCGTCTTCTCGGCCCCACGAATCGCGTCCAAGAGACCCATGCCCATAACTAGTCTCATAATGTAAGGGCCCAAGAAGATCGCTCCCAATCTAGCATAGTGGCCTTGATGTCGAATGTACTCAGCGACGATGTGCCCTAGATGGATCGGTATGCGCTGCATCATCGAATATAAGTACAAAAGCTCTTGCCGGCTCATAACGCCAGTGCTATAAACATGGCCGCTCACCAACTTGCTCATGATGGCATGTAGATAGCGGTACGTAGGTCGGAAAGGCACGTGGCCTTGGACACCCCCAGCTCATACTGGTCCTAACCACATAATACTCTGTACGCTCTCTGTGGGGTCAGGCCTCCAGGATAATCGGTCGATAACTGAGAGTACTCCTCAGTGTCTGTAAATGCCTCCTCATACAAGACGAGCTAAACGAAAAACTGAGTGATACTCAGACTATAGTGATGTCCAAGTGCTCAGAACTGAATAGTGTCGAGGTCGCTGAATCTCGCATAGGATCTGTCGAACTCAAATGACGACAGAACCTCCAGTGTAAGCTCCCGAATGGCTTGCTCTCTAATCGACAATAATTGCCTCCAACCACCCAGCGATAGGAGATCCTCAACCTCATCTATAAACTCGTCTCCCTGCTACAAATCTCTCAGTATGCTCGTGTCTATGAATCGAGTCTGTCCGAACTGAAGTCTTGACAAATGCTTGAACTGATCCTGGTGCTCGGGGATGGTGAATCTCATGCTTTCGGACTTTGGAGATGACTCACGCTGCCACTTATCAGCTTGCTTATTTGACCGAGGTGCCATAATCTGCAAAAATTGAAAGAGAATTGATCAAACAAGTTAAGTAAACATAGCTACAGAAATCCACACGGTCGTGCGGAATTTTTGGACGCCCGTGTGGATCCACGGGGCGTGAAGAAACGCACGGCCATGCCTCAAACTCCACAAATGCACCATTATAATGCTTCTACTTTGTTCTAAATATAGATAAACATTCTAATTGAAGAAATGAAGCATTATTGACTAGTTTCATCGATGAATATCATGAATTTTGTGAAGGAAGTCAAAAATAGGGCTTACCGTCGATTTGAGATGAGAAAGATTTGAAAACGGCCGAAAAACCCAGCAAAACCCTTCCAAGTTTGAGATACGAGGTCATGAAACAATATATGAGTGCTCTCAGACAAATGGAGGATATGAGGATGAAGAGAAATGATAATTCTTTTAAAAGGACTCGTGCTTTTTGACATTCTGTACATCCGCATGGGCGTGCGGAAATTATCCACGCCCGTGTGTCTCCACAGGAAAGCCTCACGTAGTGCGTATGCACGCCCTGTGCCGCCTCTCGAAAAACTCACTACCTCTAAATGCTCTTACACGGGCATGCGGAAAATACTCACGCCCATGCGCCCATCCCATAGGGATGGTCGCATGCCCTATGGTTGCTCTGGACATTCGAGAAAAATTTCTAAGTGTTTCGCACGCCCGTGCGAAAATTCCGCACTGGCGTGGACATTCACAGGCCCAACTCAAAGGGGCAAGTGCACGCTCCTGTGTCTTCTCGGAATGGAGAGAGCTCCTCTGCAGAGATTCACACGGGCGTGCGAAAATTACCCACGCCTGCAAGTGACACAGTCGCCTCACGTGGGCGAGTCCACGCCCCTGTGTTCTTTCAGGATAATCTGGCAATCTCTGCAGGAATTCACACACCCGTGCAGAAATTACCCACGGGCGTGCGAGAATCGCATGCCCAACTCAGAGGGGCGAGTTCACACCCCTGGCCTTCTCTGGATGAGCTCGTAATGCAAATTCACGGGCATGCAGAAATTCCACACGCCCGTGTGTTTTCTCTGGATGCCTTAGAAAATTCTATAGGCTATACAGAAAATTCCTAAACATGTTTGCACACTCAGAGCCTACTCTAATATGCAAATTTTACCAGTGAAAAACATGAGAAATAGCACAAATGATCCAACTTCGCCAAATCCACGTGAAAATACATGATGACAATTCAAAACCCACAATAAAATCACTACAGAAGTATATAAAAATCAAGACACCAAGACTCAACACTTTATTCATGAACATACTAAACTACTAAACAACGAAAATAGTAAACACTTGGGTTGCCTCCCAAGAAGTGCTTGTTTAACGTCACTTAGCTTGACGTACCTTATCATACCTCATGGGGGCACATAAATGAAAGTTGCCCTCTTACCCATGGCTTGGAAGCATTATGAGCAAAATCTCTTGAGGGTAGAGGGTGAATTATCTGGCTTGGGACAGCCTAAGAATGGTTCATCCAACTTCTTCGGTTCACGCACGTCTCCAATACCCTTGGAGCATTTTCGGTGGCGTCTCCTAGCCCTCTTCAATTTTTGGAGAACCTTCTTCAAGATCCCCATGGTAGATGGTAGTTCTTCCATTGAACCAAGCATCATTACTTCTTCATTGTCCTCCTCTTGGTCGAACAAGCCTTCGTATGGATCCGGAATGAACATTTCCTGCATATATTCATCAATGATCTCATAAGTAACGTCTAGAAAATACAAAGTATCATCGAAATCAAGAGAATTCCACATGGCTTCAGCAAGGTGGTATGTGAGCTTGTCATCTCTGACTCTCAATGTTAGCTCTCCACCATCCATGTCAATCAGGGCTTTGGAAGTCCGCAAGAACAGCCTCCCAAGTATCAAGGGTACATCCGCATCCTCATCGACTTCTAGCACTACAAAGTCAACTAGAAAAATGTACTTATCCACCTTGACAAGCATGACTCCGATGATGCCCCTCAGATGTCTCACCGTTCGATCCACCAATTGCAAAGTCATCCTAGTATGACTAGGCTCGCCCAAGCCCAGTTTTTGAAAGAAGGTGCATGGCATGACGTTGGTATTGGCCCCTGAGTCCGCCAATGCCATTTCTTCACCTAGATTGCTAATATTACACGGAATGATGAAGCTTCCCGGGTCTTTCTTCTTGTTCGGTATGTTCTTTTGCAATATTGTCGTGCAAGATGCATCTTAAATCACTGAAGCACTTTCCTCTAACTTCCTCTTGTTGGTCAACAAGTTTTTCAAGAATTTTGCATACTTAGGCATTTGAGCCAATGTCTCAACAAAAGGAATATTGATGTGGAGTTGTTTAAACAAACTCAGGAACTTCTTGTACTGTTTATCCCCTTGGTCATTCTTCAGTCTAGAGGGATAAGGGATTCTTGGCTTGAAAGATGGAAGTGCCACCTCCTTCTCTTTACTTGCTCCCTTCTCAACCTCTATAACATCAGGTGCGGGTTCATTGGGCTTCTCACTCGAAAGCTTACCCTCAACCTCACGACCACTTCTCAAAGTAAACGCCTTCACATGCTCTCTAGAATTGGTCTCGGTGTTACTCAGAAAGCTTCCTTGTGACCTTTCTGATAAGGAACTTTGTATCAGATGATTGCACGAACCAAGTTAAGGCCTTCTCCACATTGTTCATTTAGGTCTCCAAACCTGAAACTCGGTTCTCTATGTTTGGGGCTTGCTGTTGTTGTTGGAAACCTGGTGGCCCCATGGTCTTTTGTGGACCTTGGTTGCTCCACGAGAAATTGGGATGACTCTTCCAGTCCGGATTGTAGTTCTAGCTGTATGGATTTCCTTGATTCCTCATGCCATTACCCACAAAATTGACATTCTCAACTGAAGATGCATCACCAATAGAGATCGGCCAATTGGAGAGACCATGTCCTCCATCACACACGGTGCAAGTAGTCACGGCCGCCACTCTATTCGAAGTTAGGAGATCTAACTTCTTACTGAATGATTCCACTTGAGCCGCCAATGAGGTTACTTCATCTATCTCATGGAGGCCGACCACATTTTTCTTCTACCTGTCATTCAATTGTTAGCTGTTAAACCCCGTTTCTTCAATTAATTGACGAGCCTCACTAGGAGTCTTGCAACCTAAGGTACCTCCTGCTGCCGCATCCAAGAGTTGCCTTGTACTCGGATTCAGACCGTTGCAAAAGGTTTGAACAATCATCCACTCCAGGAATTCGTGTTGCCGGCACTTTCTCAGGAGCTCCTTGAACCTTTAACATGTCTCGAATAGAGACTCCAATTCCAATTGAACACAAAAACTCGGGATCTCCCTCCTAGAAAATGGGAAGGATCTCCCATGTTGTAGGAATCCGCAAAGTTTAATGGTTTTCCCATGTCTTTCCCTTTTCTTCTCAGTGTACGTTCAAGCTTAGGATCTCCTTGAATCAGTATGGAGGGGTTCCCTCAGGTCATAACATGGAGCTGCACACAAAAAGAAAGAAAAAGAAATCAGAACGATGATAGAATAAGAAAATATGAAATAGAATGAATAAATGAATAGCTAAGAAAAGAAAGTGCAAAGTATCTCTAAACGCCTACTCCTCTGCAACGGCGCCAAAAACTTGACACGTCCGTATATGCATGTAAACCACAAGTGCACGGGGGTCGAAGTAATAACCCAGATGAATGGGTATCGTATCCACAGAGAGTAGCGAATAAAGACACTTGAGTTGTTTCTTAACTAATGTGGAAAATGAATAGTGATAAGTGTGACAAAATATCAAATAACGAAAATAAGAACAATAAGATAGAAGGCACAAGTAAAGGAGAAGGTAAGGCAATCGATAAAGATGGGGTACCCGGATATTGATCCGCCTAGGACAATTATTTCAAGTGTAAGAACCCTCTATTATACTACCTAATTGATGCAACAATGAGTCATGGAAATCCTTAATTACATGATCCCAAATCTAAGGTCAACCATGCCTAGCTCTATACATGTCCCCGAGTAAAGATTGAATAACCTCTCAAGCTCGCACTCGCATAGAATTGCAATGAGCTCTAGGGATTCCAAGTGATAAACCCTATTCCTATATATAGACCTAAGCATTTGGTCCAGGTGAAAGATCCCTAGCAACAATTAAGCCCTAGATGTTAAAATCACTTCAACGCTTCACTCCGTTGCACTCGCAACTAAGCCCAAGCGGAAGGCCATCCCTTAGCCCATTCACTTTACTATGGCCGCAAAAAACTCTTGGAACGTGGATGTAGGATAGATCACACTGGATGAGAAAGGGGACGCTCCGCTACCTCTCAACTCACCTTCTCAACCCTCTCCAATCTAGCTTTGTCTAACTCTCATGGTGTGTCACTCACTCACAAGTTACCAAGAAGAACTCTTAACCCTAGTGTCACTCTAGGGGAGTATTCATACAATCAAGTCTCCAAGATTGGAACTCACAATAAACATAAATTAATTGAAAGCATAATAAAGAGGTTCAATGAAACGAATACATCCTAGGGTTCACAAATACCCAAGTACGCACTAGGGGTTCAAAACTCTTGGAACGTGGATGTAGGATTGATCACACTGGAGGAGAAAGGGGACGCTCCGCTACCTCTCAACTCACCATGGAGCTAGATACAATCAATGAAATCGAATGTAAAAATACAGCATCTATAGAAAAACCCCCTCATTAATCGTGGCGATGGGCTTGTGGAGAGTCCTCTACTTGTTGCAAGGGTCCCTTTATCTGGCCTAGGATACACCTCGTCGGATCGGTGCCGACGAAAGCTCTATCACAAACCTTCTTCCAAACAGCGCGCGATTTCAGAGCCATAGAACCTCTCCAAAGCCTTAGCTAATATCTCTCAAAACCCTAGCCACAGCCCTCTCTCATGTTGGGGAAAAGATGGAGAAAAGAATGCTGAAATCGAGGCTAAAATCTACTTTTAAAGGGCTGGAATCGGGAATCCACACGCCCATGTGGCCGCCGCTGTGGATTTTTCGCACGGGCCTGTGGAATTTGCACACGCCCATGTGGATTCTCTAGTTTCTTGTTTTATCGGCCAACTGTAAACAGTGCTACTACAGTATCTTTACTATAGTGCTACTACAGTATCTTTACTACAGTGTTTCTATAGTACTTTACTACAGTGCTAGTCTGAAATACTCCCGAATCCATACTTTCATCGAGGTAACGCAAACAGGCAAACGTTTACGCTATGGATCGCCTTGCTTCTTCAATAACGGACAAGTTGGTGGAGATCTTGTTCTATATTCACAAGTCAGAATACTTGAATGTGACTACCCTTGTATCCCTCCAAATAGTTGTGCTAACTCAAGTACGAGGAGATTGGCACACATTCCTGCATCTGGAACCTGACCTATGTCTTCAAGTTTGAACCATTAGCAATATTTCCTCCAAAATTAGTGCATTACGACCCACATTGGCTTCTTTCTCTCATAATTGCCTCACAACCACACCTGCATAAAAGTAACATAAATACACCCATATTAGCGTTAAAACCCGAGAAAAGTAATGCTCAACACAAGGAAAGAGCACTTCGTATTCTTATCGGACAAGCACTTATCAGGCTTAAATGCCTAAGTATATAAAATTCTTGAAAGATTTGTTGACCAACAAGTGGAAGTTGGAGGACAGTGTTTCAGTGATTTTAGATGCTTCTTGCTCGGCGGTGTTGCAAAAGAATATGCCGAACAAGAAGAAAGACCCGGGAAGCTTCATCATTACATGTAACATTGGCAATTTGTGTGAAGAAATGGCATTGGAGGACTCAGGTACCAGTATCAACGTCATGCCATACACCTTCTTTCAGAAGCTAGGTTTGGGAGAGCTGACACGCGTCTGAATATGCTTGTAAATAGGTGTCGAAGTAATAATTACCCCGGTGAGTGGGTAGTCGAATCCACAGGGAACAGGGCTACTAGTACTAACTTCTTCTCTGCTTTCTAACCTAATGATAAATGGAAAGGTATGGTGATCTAATGTGCGAAGAAATGAATACCGGAGACAAATATGCAAGGGTAAAATGGATAGAGATCTCAATCAGTAAAAGTGGGGTATTCGGGCAATGCTCCCCCTAGGATTTAGGTATTAGGTACCGAATAAGCAAAGTGTTTCTATGATGAGTAAGTTAAGTCGTGGAAATCCAAATATAATCGGATCCGGCCTCCCGATCACCGATACTAGTCCCCTACGAGGTCCCGGTGGAGAAATCGCTCAATCTCAACACCTCACACCACATATGACTGCAAAGCACTCTAGGAATTCCAAGAGTTGTATCAGATTCCTAAAGATTGATCCAACCCTAATTCCCGGCGAAGGATCCTAACCCCCTACAAGGTCCCGGCGGAGAAATCTCTCAATCTCACGCCTCACACCAAATATGGTTGCATAGAGCTGAAGGAACAGAGATAGAATACACTCAATCGGAAGGGAGAGGGGACACTCTACTATCTCATGACTCACCCTCTCAACCCTCTTTAACCTTGAAGTTCTAACTCTAATGGAGACCTCTCTCACATCAAAGTAACAAATCATGCAAATCCAATCAACAACAAGGATTAATTAAACAGGCAAGCAATGAAAATACAAGAGTAAAACTTAATCAAACTCGGATTAAATAGAAACACTAAGCAAATCCACAAAAGATGAGAATCCTAGGGTTCACAAGCCCAAATACCCTCTAGAGTTTTAGCTCTCCATGCAGCAACATACAAAACACACCATCAATGAATGAAAGTACATTAAAACCATAGAAATAAACCCCCTTATATATGAACTGATGGCCTTGATGGAGAGCTTCGACGTCTTGAAAGACCTACTCCGAAGCTAGGTTCACCGGTGGCTTCCTTGATGCTATGACGGAGGAGGAATCGATCAAAGTTGGTGACAAAGCGCCTCCAAAGCCGCAAAGACCTCCTCTCCAAACCCTATCCGTCTCACCCCTCAAGAGCTGCACAAAAGATGAGAAAGAATAGGGAAAAACGGCTATTTATAGGCCTTAGATCGCACCTGTCACGTGCCCTCACGCGCCCGTGTGGATTTTCCACTTGGCCGCGTGGGCTGCAGAAACTTTCACGCGGGGCGCGTGGAATTTTCACGCGGGGCGCGTGGAATTTCCACGCGGGCGCGTGAACAGTAATTTTGATACATTACTGCTACAGTAATTTTGTTGCACTATTTTTTGCAAAACGCGGTCCAATCACTCTTCTCTTGAGGCCACATGTCCGGGCACACGTCCATGTGGTAGGCTATAAAACTTTTCTTCATCGATGTATCTTTGAGAGGTCTTCCAATCTTCACAAAGAGAAGAAACATGAAGATGTGGCTGCCTTTGTGCCCTTCCAACTAGTGAATTGACTTGAATCTTCTTGGAAGTTGGCACACATCTCCACGTTTATAAACTCCTCTCGTGTCTTGGTCCTTGAATTGAACAAGAACTCCCAACATTATGTCTTTATAGCCCATCTTTGCTTCCTTTTTTACTCTTCAAGGCATTCACAACCTATATGCATAAAAGAACACCAAATACACAATATGAGACATAAACCATAGTAAAAATGATGCTCAATGCATGTAAAACATATATAAAAATATGTCTACTCAAGCATTTATCAAGAGCCTAGGCCCACTCGGATGACTTTGCAATTGGTGGATCGAACAGTGAGACATCCGAGGGATATCATTGAAGACGTGCTTGTCAAGGTGGACAAGGACATATTTCCTGTAAACTTTGTGGTGCTAGACGTCAATGAGGATGCGGATGTACCCTTGGTACTTGGGAGGTCGTTCTTACAGACTTCTAAAGCATTGATTGACATGGATGGCAGAGAGTTAACATTGAGAGTTGGAGATGACAAGCTCACATACCGCCTTGCTGAAGCCTTGTGGCATTCTCTTGATTTCGATGATACTTTGTATTTTCTAGACACTACTGATGAGATTGTTGATGAATATATGCAGGAAATGTTCAATACGGACCTGTACGAGGGTTTGTTTGACCAAGAGATGGACAATAAATGAATCATGATGCTTGGTATGACGGAAGAAGTGCCATCTACCCAGGGGATCATGAAGAAGGTTCTCCGGAATATGAAGAGGGCTAGGAGACGCCACCGGAAATGCTCCAAGGCAGTTGGAGACATGCGTGAACTGAACAAATTGGATGAATCACTGCTAATGGTACCATGCCTGATAATTCCCCCTCTACCTTCAAGAGACTTTGCTCATCATGTTTCCAAGCCATAGGTAAGAGGGCAACCTTCATCTATGAGCCCCCGTGAGGTAAGACAAGGTATGTCAAGCTAAGTGACGTTAAACAAGCATTTCTTGGGAGGCACCCCAAGTGTTTACTGTTTTCTTAATTTGGTAGTTTTGTGTTTGCTTTAATAAATTGTTGAGTGTTGGTGTCTTGATTTGTAGATGCTTTTGCTGTGATTTTCTTGTGGACTTATAATTTCACCGTGTGGTTCATGTGAATTTGACGAAGTTTTGGTCATTTGAGCTATCTATATGTTTCTCACTAGTATAGTTTGCATATTAGGGCATGCTCTGAGTGTGTAAACATGTTTAGAAATTTTCTACAGAGCCTGCAGAGTTTTCTAAGGCATCTAGAGAAAACACACGGGCGTGTGGAATTAACACACGCCCATGGTTTTGTATTGCGAGCTCATCCAAAGAAGGCACAGGGGCGTGGACTCACCCCTGTGAACGACCTTGTGATACTCACACGCCCGTGGGTAATTTCCGCATGGGCGTGTGATTTCCTGCAGAGACTTGGCAAACTATCCCGAGAGCACATATGGGTGTGGACTCACCCCTGTTGGCGAACTTGTGAAATACGCACGCGCGTGGGTAATTTCCACACGCCAGTGCGGATCTCTATAGACGAGTTCTCTCCATCCCACGAAGACACAGGGGCGTGCAGCTGCAGCTATGAGCTGGGCTTGTGAATACCCACGCCCGTGCAGAATTTCCACACGGGCGTATGAAACAATTAACGATTCTTCTCTGGTGGACAGAGAAGCCACAGGAGCATGCGGCAACCCCTGTGGGTCGGGCGCACGGGCGTGGGTATTTCCCACACGGCCATGTATTTGCATTTAGAGGCAGTGAGTGTTTTCCCCAGAGTGCACAGGGGCATGCACCTGCCCCTGTGAAGCTTTCCTGTGGAGGTGCACGACCATGGGTAATTTTCGCACGCCCCTGCGGTTGTACAAAACGCCAAGAGGCGCGAGTCCTTTTAAAGGGGCAGTGTTTCTTCTCATTCCCACACTCCCTCTTCACCTGAGAGCACCCTAACACTTCATCCTGACTCCGCACTACCGTATTTGGAGGTGTTTTTGCGTGGTTTTCAAGCAGCTTCAAGGTTTTCAACTTCAACTCGTCGGTAACCCCTATCTTTTGTTCTCTTCGCAAATTCTTGATTTTAATCAATGAAACTGGTGAATAATGCTTCATTTCTATAATTCGAATGAGTATGCATGTTTAGTACAAAGTTAGAAGTTATTTAACGGTGTATTTTTTTTATTTTTGAGGTGTGGTTGTACCTTTTTCACGGCCGTGGATCCATACGGGCGTGAGGAAATTCCACACATCCGTGTGGATTTCTGCAGCAATCCTTAATTAACTTGTTTGATCGATTTTTTTTTAATTTTGCAGATTATGGCACCCAGGTCAAAGAAGCAAGCTGATAAGCGACCACGAGAGTCGTCTCCTGAGTCCTAGAGCATGAGATTTACCATCCCTGAGCACTAGGCTCGGTTTGAGCGTCTGTCAAGACTTCGGTTAGGATAGACTCAATTCTTGGACACGAGTATATTGAGAGACTTGCAGCAGGGAGATGAGTTGGCAGATGAGGTCGAGGATCTCATTTTGGTGGATGGTTGGAGGAAGTTATTGTCGATTAGAGAACCAGCCATCCGTGATCTTACATTGGACGTCTTGTCGTCATTTGAGTTTGATAGATCCTATGTGAGATTTGACAGCCTCGACGTCGTTCAGTTCAGAGCACTTGGACATCACTATAGTCTGAGTATCACTTAGTTCTTAGTTCGGCTCGACTGGTATAAGGAGGCATTTACAGACACTAAGGAGTATTCTCAGTTACCAACAGATTATCCAGGAGCTTTGACCCCGCAGAGAGCTTATAGAGCATTATGTGGTCTGGGCCAGTACCGGGGGTGTCCAAGGCCACGTGTCTTCCCCGACATGCATATCGATATCTACATGCCATCATGAGCAGGTCGGTGAATGGGCATGGTGATAGCACTGGTGTTATGAGTCGGCAGGAGCTTCTATACTTGTATTCGATGATGCAGCGCATACCGATGCATCTAGGGCACATTGTCACTAAGTACATTCGACATCATGGCCAGTATGCCAGATTGGGAGCGATCTTCTCAGGTCCATATATTACGAGATTAGCTCTGGGTATGGCTCTTTTGGGATCAATTCGTGGGGCCGAGAAGACGAGTATACCTGCGCCCTTGAGCTTGGAGACGATGACATTGATGGGCATGGTTCGCAGGGCTTGGACGGGGGGTTTATGCTCTGCTGTAACCAGTTCCGGATATAGCCGAGTAGGAGGGTGATGATGCCGAGGCTTCCGATCCTACCCCCAAGGCTCAGCCAGCACCGATGGAGACTGAGGCACCTCATATGGCAGTGATCCACCCCCAGTACGCATGTTTTCACCATCTTGAGCCCATGATCATTTTGAGGGGCTTGAGAGTATTGTGGGGGTGATACGGACAGAGGTCACTGAGGCCTTTGTAGAGATTGCTGAGATTCTGGCTACGCAGGGCACACAACATACAGAGTTCATGGCACTTTTCGATATGTTATAGTGGATTTTAGAGCGAGACGTCGCCTCGTCATTTGTCCAGTGGCCGAGAACTCTCCCGGCATGTCCAGCACCTCCATCCCCTATTCCAGCACCGGTTGAACCACTATGTACTTCATCACCAACACCAGCAGCAGCAGAGGAGCCTGAGCATGACACTGACAATTGATTTATTTTTTTCATTTCTTTTACTTTTGCACTTATATTTTGGAATTGTATTCTCAGAAAGGACTCTCCTTCTGAGTTTATCTTTTATTTTGCTTTCTCGAGTTGTATTCATTGCTTCATCCTTTATATAATCCAGTTGTTTTGTTTTTATTGAGCTTCACTGAAACGCCTCGTGTATGCGTGCAGATAGTCTTGTCATCAAGGGAATTGAGAACTTTGTTATGGGCACGGTCAAGGTGTTTCGGCACTTGGCCGTGT
Organism: Dioscorea cayenensis subsp. rotundata; assembly: GCF_009730915.1. Classification (NCBI taxonomy): domain Eukaryota; kingdom Viridiplantae; phylum Streptophyta; class Magnoliopsida; order Dioscoreales; family Dioscoreaceae; genus Dioscorea; species Dioscorea cayenensis. The sequence continues at coordinate 79,813 of NW_024086794.1, forward strand.
GAGCTTCACAACCTGTTGGAACAACACTCCCAAGGACTTAGCTCTATCAAATACAACACTAGGAGTCAGGGGAGTATTGTTTTGATTGATTATCCCACATTTGAATTTAATTGATATACATTATGAGTGAGCTTACATGAATACATTGGGGACAATGTACAACTTAAGTGTGGGGGGAAGTTTCATAGTGCACACATCTTTTATATTAGTTTTGATTGATATAAATGCTCACATAGCCAATGGCGGTTCACCTTAGTTGCAATGATTCTATTCGTGAGTTTAGGAGAATTTTTAACATTGAATATCCTCATGCTCTAATTTTTGCATGAATTTCTAGGAATTTTTGCCCGATTAACACTTCTTGTACTTCTCACTCTTGAAGCCCTTTTGGAAACTCAAGTTTGATGTTAACGAGACTAAGTATAGTTGTTTCCTTCGTTAATTCAAAAAATAAATAAAAAATAAAAAAGGATCAAAATAGTTTTATATCTTGTTTGTGCTTCTTGGGTAGAAAGACCTACCACCTTTGAATTATGAAGCTATTCTCATAAGTCGGCTACTAGTTATGCCCTAATGAGAGAAAGAGCTATCTCATAGGATGGGGGGAAAGCTACCACTCAAGTAGAAAGAGCTACCACCTCGAAAGTGTGAAAGCAACCTTTGCGGCCGATTTGGAAAAGGCTACCTTAGAGGATGTGTGAAGCTACTACCACCTTTGAAATGTTTTTGTTACTTTGTGTAGATCAATAAGTCCCTTGTGCTTAGACCTTTAAGGAATATACTGTGGCTTGTTTTGAGTGAGGTCACGCACTTAAACGATTTCAGGTTTGTTGTCCTTTTTTATTCAAGTTTTTAATTAGAGCATTGATTTTTAGTATTTAGTGTTGAAATTTTCCTTACTTGTAGAATGCTCTCTTTGTATGATTTGGTGAACCTAAGGCCAAGCACTTCCAATGTTTCCTTCATCTTTGCATATAATGTTTTAATCTTTGCTTGAGAGCAAGCAAAACCTTATGTGTGGGGGAGTTTGATAAGTGCTTGTGCGATAAGAATATGAAGTGTTCTTTCCTTGTGTTGAGCATTACTTTTCTTGGGTTTTAATGCTAATATGGGTGTATTTATGTTACTTTCATGCAGGTAGAGTTGTGAGGCCGATTATGAGAGAAAGAAGCAAATGTGGGTCGTAATGCACTAATTTGGAGGAAATCTTGCTAAGGTTCAAATGCGAAGACATAGGTCAGGTTCCAGATGAAGGAATGTGTGCCAAACTGCTCGTACTTGAGTTAGCACAACTATTTGGAGTGACACAAGGGCAGTCACATTCAAGCATACTGGCTTGTCCATTTAAAACAAGATCTCCACCAACATGTCCGTTATTAAAGAAGCAAGGCGATCCACGATGTAAATGTGTGCCTGTTTGCGTTACCTCGATAAATGTATGGATTCGGCAGTATTTCAGGCTGGTACTGTAGCAGGGTATTGTAGAAACATTGTAGCAAAAAATTATTCAACAGCACTGTTTTACAGTCGGCCGAGAATACAGGAAAATAGAGAATCCACATGGGTGTGTGGAAATTCCATACGCCCGTGTGAAAAATCCACATGGGTGTGTTGAAATTCCATACTTGGGTATTTGTGAACCCTAGGATGTATTCGTTTCATTGAATCTCTTTATTATCCTTTCAATTAATTGATGTTTATTATGAGTTCCAATCTTTTAGACTTGATTGTATGAATACTACCCTAGAATGACACAAGGGTTGAGTGTTCTTGTTGGTAACTCTTATGAGTGAGTGACACACCATGAGAGTTAGACAAAGCTAGATTGGAGAGGGTTGAGAGGGTGAGTCTAGAGGTAGCGGAGCGTCACCTTTATCCTCTGGTGTGATCTATCCTACCTCCACGTTCCAAGAGTTCTTTGCGGCCATAGTAGAGTGAATGGGCTAAGGGATGACCTTCCGCTGGGGCTTAGTTTCGAGTGCAACGGAGTGAAGTGCTGAAGTGATTTTAGCACCTAGGGCTTAATTGTGGCTAGGGATCTTCCACCTGGACCAAAGGGTTAGGTCTATAAATACGAATAGGGTTTATCACTTGGAATCCCTAGAGCTCATTGCAATTCTATGTGACTACGAGGTTAAGAGATTATTCAGTCTCTCCTCCGGGGCATGTATAGAGTTAGGTATGGTTGACCTTAGATTTGGGATCATGTAATTAAGGATTTCCATGAGTCATTGTTGCATCAATTGGGAAGTATAATAGAGGGTTCTTGCACTTGAAATGACTGTCCTATGCAGATCAATATACGGGTACCACATCTTTATCGATTGCCTTACCTTCTCCTTTACTTGTGCTCTCTATCTTGTTGCTTTTATTTTTCTTATTTCATATTTTGTCACACTTATCACTATTCATCTTCCACATTAGATAAAAACAACTTAAGTGTCTTTATTCCCTACTCTCTGTAGATACGATACCCACTCATCTGGGATTATTACTTCGACACCCGTGCACTTGCGGTTTACACGCATATACGGACGTGTCAATGTGCTCCGACTTGCACAAAGTTAGCAAGATTCCGGTCAAATGTGGTCTTACTTGAAGAAGGGACGCGATCTGCGGAATAAATGTGTGTCTGTTTATGTTGTCTCAATGAAAAGTGTGAATCGAGAGTGTTTTTGGCGGAGTACTGTAGTAGGTTATTGTCGCAAATCATTGTAGTAAATTATTGTAGCAGATACTATTTATAGTTCGTAGAAAATCAGAATTCCATAATATCCACATGGGCATGTGAAAATTCCACATGCCCATGTGGGTTCCCGATTCGAGACCTTTATAAAGCCATGATTCAGCCCGATTTGAGGAGCCTTCTTCCATCTTTTCTTCATCTTTGGAGAGGCTAGCAGCTAGGGTTTAGAGGGGCTTTCGCAAGGCTTTCAGAATTTTTCTACTTCTTCAATACCTCGTTTCTCTTGGAAGATAGTTATTGGGGGAGCTTTCGTTGGCACCGATCTGGCGAGGTGTGCCCTAGGCTTGACAAGGGAACCTTAGGCGAGGACGAAGCTACTCCATAAGACCATCGACATGAATACAGAGGGGGTTTCCTATGGATTACATGATTTTACTTTCAATTTCATTATTGATTGTATCTATCTCCATGGAGAGCTAAACCCCCTAGTGGGTATTTGGACTTGTAAACCCTAGGATGTTATTGTTTCATTGACGTTTTATTATATTTTCTTTAATTGATGTTTTTAATTGAGTTCTAATCTTAAATGCTTGTTGAATAATTTCTCCCTTAGAATGACACTAGGGTTGAGAGTTTACATTGGTAATCCTTGTGAATGAGTGACACACCAAGAGGGTTAGACAAAGCTAGGTTAGAGAGGGTCGAGAGGGTGAGTTGAGAGATAGCGGAACCTCCTTTTTCTCCTCCGGTGTGATTTATCCTACCTCTATTTCCTAGAGTTCTTTGCGATCACAATAGAGTGAAGTGCTAAGAGAGGAACTCCACTAGGTCTTAGTTGCGCGATCAACAGAGTAAAGCGTTGAAGTAATCCTTAGTATCTGGGGCTTATTTGTGACTAGGGGCCTTTCGCCTTGACCAAAGGGTTAGGTCTATATATAGGAATAGGGTTTATCACTTGAAATCTCTAGAGCTTCTTGCAACTGTATACAGTGTGAGGTGTTGAGACTGAACAATTTCTCCGCCAGCCATAGTACAGAGTTTGTCATGGTTGACCATAGGTTTCCGACCGTGTATTTTAGGATTTCCATAACTCATTAAACATCAGTTAGGAAGCATAATAGTTGGTCTTGCACTTGAAATGATAACCCTAGTTGGAGCAATGTCCAAGTGCCCCACTTCATATCGATTGCCTTTCATCTCATTTATTTGTGCCTCTCTTTCTTATTTTCTTTAATCTTGTTTACATTACATTTCATCAACACCATTATTGTTCCATTTTCACTTAGTTAAGTAGCAACCTTGGTGTTTCTATTCCCTATATCTTGTGGATACGATAACCCACTCACCTGCGAATTTATTACTTCGGCAAACCCATGCAATTGCGGGTCACACGCAAGGGGTGTGCCAATTTTGCGTAAGAGCCTGTTTTTCTACATAATTATACAATAATACCCATAATAGCATTGAATCACAAAAAATAAAATCTTAAAGATAAGATAAATACATGAAAAGTGTATAAAAATATCTATCTGAAATGTACTCATCAAATACCCCCACACTTGGTTGAATCATTGCTTGTGCTCAAGCAATTTTAGTCAGCTCAATGGGAAGAAAAGGATGAGTGAATGATCTCATTAATATAGAAAACTCAAAAGTCTAGATGTATCAAAGACAGTTTAGGCAAAGATCATAAATGCTCAAATAAAAACCTCAATCTCGTTCCAAAAAAACGTAATGAGTGTGTGCAACCATAAGTGTAGTGTCCTATATTCCACTAGGTAAACAAAGTGAAAAAAGATCCTAATTCTTATTTAACTACTTGGTAGTAGCTTCATACGCCTTGAAAGTAGCCTTTTCTCACAGTAGGTCATCAAATGTAAACTAGTAATACCCAAAATTAGACTACTCAACAGCAGCTTTCACTCTTTTAGGGTGATAGCTCTTCTACCATCTTTTCACAACGTAATTACAAGCAACCTGTAGGGCATTCCACATAGAATCCGACATTCCAATTTTTTTTCGGAATAATCTTTCAAACTAAACACATAAGTCTGTGAAAAAAATTTCAACCGCAAACAAGTTGCTCCACAACTCGGGTAATGTGAATTGATCTAGGTTTTCACAACAAGAGTAAGTAAACAATTTGGCTCATAATAAAGACCTTAACATGCATAATCCCCCTTGGAAATAAGGAATAGTGATGCTCAAGAATCATCATTGTGGCTCTCATTCTCGCTAATGTGCCTTGTAGTAAACAATAACAACCAATCAACAATGGCAGGGAAATAGGGTCAGTATGGTCATGCTTTATGCGAAGCACGGTCGTGTAAGGAGCACGTAGATCATGCTCTTTGGGAGGGCGTGCTTAGCCCATGCTCTACCTGGAATGCTTCAGCAGCTAGAAACCTGAGAAAATCATGGCATAAGCACCGGTCTACTTTACATGTGCTAAACCTGGAAGTGTTTCAGAGCTCGGTTATATCTACTTTACAAAACTTTCATTAACTTGGCTTGCCACCTTAATAAGTAATAATAAGAATAAGCAATTAAGAATGCACAAAAACACCGAGACTCAAACAAGATATTTATCAAGATCACCACCACCTAAACAAAATAACATAAAGGAAACTGACAAGGTTCCCTTGCGTATATCCCGCAAGTGCACGGGTTTGTCGAAGTAATAATCCCGGGTGAGCGGGTATCGAATCCACAGGGAGTAGGGAATAAAAATACTTAATTCAATTCTTAGCTATGTGAAAGATCAATGATAATGAGTGTGATAATGATTCAAGAAGGGGGGTAAGGCAATCGATAAAGATGAGGTACCCGGATAATGCTCCACTTAGGATAATTGTTTCAAGTGCAAGAACCCTCTATTATGCTTCCTATTCAATGCAATGGTGAGTCATGGAAATCTTTAATTACATAGTCCCAAATCTAAGGTCAACTATGCCTAACTCTATACATGTCCCGGAGGAGAAATCGAACAATCTCAACACCTCGCACTCGCATAGGGTTACAATGAGCTCTAGGGATTCCAAGTGATAAATCTCTTCCTAAATATAGACCTAACCCTTTGGTCTAGGTGGAAGGTCGCTAACCACAATTGAGCCCTAGATACTAAGATCACCTCAACGCTTCACTCCGTTGCACGCGCAACTAAGCCCCAGCGGAAGTTCATCCCTTAGACCATTCACTCTATTATGGCCGCAAAGAACTCGAGGAACGGAGGTAGAATCTATCACGCCGGAGGGGAAAGGGGATGCTCCTGTACCTCTCGACTCACCCTCTCAACCCTCTCCAACCTAGCTTTGTCTAACGCTCGTGGTGTGTCACTCACTCACAAGGTTACCAACAAGAAGTCTCAACCCTAGTGTCACTCTAGGGAAAATGTTCATACAATCAAGCATTCAAGGTTGGAACTCACAATAAACATCAATTTATTGAAAGCATAATAAAGAGGTTCAAAGAAACAAATACATCTTAGGGTTCACAATACCCAAGTACCCACTAGGGGTTTAGCTCTCCATGGAACTAAGTACAATCAAAGAAATAGAATGTAAAAGCAATGAATCCATAAAGAAACCCCCTCGATAGTCGTGTCGATGGTCTTGTGGAAAGTCCTCTACTCGTCGTCTAAGGATTCCCTCGTCCGGTATAGGATACGCCTCGACGGAAGCTCCCCTAGCAACCTTCTTCCTAAAGAATGATGATGTTAGAGCCGTAGAACCTCTCCAAAACCTTGGCCAATATCCCTCGAAACCCTATCCGAAGCCCCCTCGCAAGTTGGGGAAAAGATGGAGAAAAGAATACAAAAATCAGGGCTGATTCGGGTTTAAATAGGGCTGTAATCGGGTGACTACACGGGCGTGGATGCTTCACGTGCCCGTGCGGAATTTCCACACAGGCATGGGTAATTTCCATACGCCAATGTGGATTCTCTGAAACTGTCATTTTCGGCCGGCTGTGAACAGTAACATCAATAATGTTTGCTACATTAATTTTCTACAGTACCCTACTACAGTACTCTACCAAAAATACTCCCGAATCCACTTTTCATCGAGGTAACATAAACGGGCACACGTTTATGCCGTGGATCGCTTTGCTTCTTCAATGATGGATAAGTTGATGGAGATCTTGTTCTATATGCATAAGTCGGAATACTTGAGTGTGACTACCCTTGTGCCCCTCCAAATGGTTGTGCAAACTCAAATACGGGGTGGTTGGCACACACTCTAGCATCTCGCACCCGACTTATATCTTCGCGTTTGAACCTTAGCAAGATTTCCTCCAAAATCGGTGCATTGTGATCCACATTGGCTTCTTTCCTTCATAATTGGTTTCACAACCCTACTTGCATAAAAGTAACATAAAAAAACACACATATTAATAAAAGAACCCGAGAAAAGTAATGCTCAACATAAGGAAAGAATGCTTCATATTCATATTTACACAAGCACTTATCAGAAACAATTAAAATAAAATAAGAACATTGATGAGTGCATTTCACATATACATTTACATACCCTTATCATGTATTTATCTTGACTTTAAGCATTTATTTATTGTGATTTGGTGCTACTATGGGTACTATTGTCTATTTGTCGAGGATAATAGCTTCTTGTGAAATGATAGTGCTCTCAGGCCTGACACGGTCTCGACACGACTATGCACATCCCCATGAATATTCCATGCGATTTTGGTCGATGAGTAATGTAGCAAAATCACTTTAGCTAGGGGGCACTGTAGCAAAACCTTGTAGTACAAATCTGGAGTATTGACATGGTCTGTGTGCTCCTAGCACGATCGTGTCAGGCCTGACACCCTCGTGTCCAGGACGTGTTGTGCCTAGAATTTATGTTTTAATTCAAATCTAATTTCAATCGATTTTTTTGGTGTTTGACACGAGTGTGTCAGGGGTGTGTCGTGCCCAAAAAATGTGTTTTAAGTCATATCTAGGCCATTCTTTTGTGGGAATCTATTCTCCTTATTCTTATGGGCAGCTGCCAAGCTCTCCCCCTTAATTTTTTTTGGGGCCGAAGTGAAGCTTGTTAGGAAATATCACAAAAATCAAATAACATAAACTGGCATGCGGAAGCAATAATATATTTGTGATATATATTCTAATTGTTTTAATGAGCACCGTAATTTAATTAAAAGGCCTAGAAAATTACCTCTTAATGATTTTCTTTTCTTTGATGCATCGAATTTTTCTCTCGGATTGTCGTAGATCTCCTAGCACCAAACGAAAGTCCAACGCCTCTAGATCACACACCGGAATTAAGAGACAATCTCCTCTTCTTCTCCAAATAGTGGCTAGGGTTAGAGAGGAAGAGAGAGCTTGCGGATTTTCTCACTAGAGAATTAATTGAGTTGAGTCTATAGTTGGAGAGGAGTCATATTTATAGAAACTTCATAAAACATGATAAACATAATATAATTATGAGTTCTATTCAAAATATGAACCTTCATAATATGATATTCAAAACTAATTATAATGCCATCACAAGATTTATATGAACATCCAAATAAATGGCTATTTAATAAAAATAAGAATGTATAATACAAATGAAATGACCTAATACAAGTGTCCTCGTTGGCATTCGACGGCATAATCCTAACAATCTCTCACTTGTACTCAATCCCAAACACTATGGTATCTTACACCCATCTTCTTAGGATGTCGATCTAACACGGCTTGTGATAGTGGCATGGTGAGTAGGTAAGCTAAGTTATCTGCTGAGGCTATTTCTAGATGGCTATGTCACCTCTTCCAATGATCTCTCAAATAATGTGGTACCACCACTCGATATGTTTGGATAAACTGTGAGACCTTCGTTCCTTCGCCTGTGCTACAGCTCTATTATTGTCACAATAAAGTGATAATGAGAGCTTCCACATTTGAAACCACCAGAAGTTTTATCAAGAACTTGTTGACAAGGTCCCCTTGCGTATATCCCGCAAGTGCACGGGTTTGTCGAAGTAATAATCCCGGGTGAGCGGGGTCGAAACCACAGGGAGTAGGGAGTAAAGATACTTAATTCGTTTCTTAGCTATGTGGGGTATCAACAATGATAAGTGTGGTAATGATTCAATTCTCATAAATTAAAAGCAACAAGTAAGAGAGCAAAAGTAAGGAGGAGGCAAGGCAATCGATAAAGATGGGGTAAATCAGATGATATTTCCCCTAGGATAATCGCTTCAAGTGCAAGAACTCTCTATTATGCTTCCTAATCAATGCAATGGTGAGTCGTGGAAATCCTTACATACATAGTCCCAAATCTAAGGTCAACTATGCCTAACTCTATACATGTCACAGAGGAGAAATCGAACAATCTCAACACCTCGCAGTCGCATAGGGTTGCAATGAGCTCTAAGGATTCCAAGTGATGAATCTCTTCCTAAATATAGACCTAACCCTTTGGTCTAGGTGGAAGGTCCCTAAACACAATTGAGCCCTAGATACTAAGATCACCTCAACGCTTCACTCCGTTGCACGCGCAACTAAGCCCCAGCGGAAGTTCATCCCTTAGTCCATTCACTCTATTATGGCCGCAAAGAACTCGAGGAACGGAGGTAGAATCTATCACGTCGGAGGGGAAAGGGGATGCTCCTGTACCTCTCGACTCACCCTCTCAACCCTCTCCAACCTAGCTTTGTCTAACGGTTGTGGTGTGTCACTCACTCACAAGTTTACCAACAAGAACTCTCAACCCTAGTGTCACTCTAGGGGAAATGTTCATACAATCAAGCATTCAAGGTTGGAACTCACAATAAACATCAATTTATTGAAAGCATAATAAAGAAGTTCAATGAAGCGAATACATCCTAGGGTTCACAATCACCCAAGTACCCACTAGGGGTTTAGCTCTCCATGGAGCTAAGTACAATCAAAGAAATCGAATGTAAAAGCAATGAATCCATAAAGAAACCCCCTTGATGGTCATGTCGATGGTCTTGTGGAAAGTCCTCTACTCGTCGTCCAAGGATTCCTTTGTCCGGTATAGGATACGCCTCGATCGAAGCTCCCTTACCAACCTTCTTCCTAATGGAATCACGATGTCAGAGCCATAGAACCTCCCCAAAACCTTGGCCAATACACCTCAAAACCCTAGCCGAAGCCCTCTCACAAGTTGGGGAAACGATGGAGAAAAGAATACCAAAATCGAGGCTGAATCGGCTTTAAACAAGGCTGGAATCGGGCAACTCCGCGGGCGTGGACGATACACGCGCCCGTGCGGAATTTTCACACGGGAGTGGATAATTTCCACACGCCCGTGTGGATCCTCTGTTTCTCTGGTTTCTCGGCCGGCTATGAACAGTGCTACTACAGTGCTTACTACATTGTTGCTACAATGCTCTGCTACAGCCTTCGACCTGAATAACTTCCCAATTCCATACTTTCATCGGGGTAACGCAAACGGGCACATTTTCACGTCGTGAATCACTTGCTTCTTCAATGATATATGATAAACGCCTAAATGTATGTATTTTATATGTATTAATCGTGTATTATTTGTGAACATGTTAACGAATTGATGCCCGTTTTATGTCTAAATTGGTTATTTCGGTGTTGCAGGTCTTAAATGAGTCAAACAATGCTCAAAAATGCAAATCGGATGAATTCGACATCAAAAACGGCATTTTTGGGGGTCCCGACATCGTAGCGAAAGACCGTAGCGACACCGTAGCGTGTCATTGTTCTTGCCGCGCCATTTGGTCTGGAGTTTCACGGGCTCCATGCGCCCGCATGGATGCCCGTGAGGTTTGCTCGGGAATTCTCAAGTCTCGGTATCGTAGCAAAAACATCGAGAAAAAGTATCGTAGCTAAAACACCGTAGTCGAGCACTCGTAGCACCGGCAGGTTTTTTTGGGCATTTGGTCGTGAGCTTTCACGGGCTCCATGCGCCCGCATGGAGCCCGCATGGACTCGACGGGGTATATAAGAAAGCCGATTTCTTCTAGGGCAAGAGAGGAGTTTTTTGGAGGGTTCTTCAAGCCGATTTTTCACCAATCTTTGAGAGGCAAGATTACATGTTTTGGAGAAGGGAAATCTAAGGGAGAAGCTCGGATTTGGCTAGATCTTCATCGATCTCTTCTTTGGGAGTTTGTAGATCGACGAGGGAAGCCGCCCTCCCATTGCGGGCGTCCGTGGAAGCCTTTCCACCTAGCTTGGCTTGTCTTCCTTCTTCCATTGTTTGAGGGAGTTTTTTTATTATGCCTTTTGTAGTTGTTTGCATGGATTTGTTGCTTGGATTTGTTTGTATGGATTTAGTAGATCCCCAAGGTCACCGGATGCCGTGAACCTTGGGGTGAACTTGTGTATTTGGATGATTTAAGTTTGTTTATTGCAATTGTTGTGTTTTTGAGATTCATTCTTGGTGCATTTGATGTGTTGCTTACATGAGAACTCAGAAACCAACTGCTAGGTTGTACTTGGTAGCGTGACCATCGCCCTTGTACTAGACACACCAAGTTTGAAGGGATTCATGTACGAATACGCCGTGACCATCGGGTATTCTGCACCCTCTCCACCATTAGGGCTAGACCGAGTTGTGTTCCGCTCTAATTAGGGATTTCCCCACTTGTTAATGCAATCGTATGAGGATTTGATCGAAGAAATTTCGTGTCAATACTTATACCGGATTAGGGGTCAATGGTCGTGACCATCGGGTTGACCTAATCTAGGAAATCTCTAGGTCCAAACCTTCAATTGCATGACATTCTTAGCATCCCTGTGCACTTTAGTAGCCCCCTAGGGAATCCGCATCCGTGACTGCTCCTTTCCCCGATTTTATACCCCTCTCCGTATTTTTAGTCTCCACTTGTAGTTATCTTATTTAAATTAATAGATTAGAGAAACCTTTCGAACTGGCTCGGCTAGACAATAAGCGAAGAGGAAGTAAGGGTAGATCCTTGGGCCGTGGGAATACGACCCTCTCGTGCTCGCACGAGAGGTATTACTGACGACTCCGTGCACTTGCGGAACACTCATCAATATATATGTTGGTGGAGCTCTTGTTCTTATATGCATAAGACGGAATGCTCGAGTGTGACTGCCTTTTGTGCCCTCAAATGGATGTACTCACTCGAATACGAGGAGGTTGGCACACACTCTAGCATCTCACACCTGTCCTATGTCTTTGCGTTTGAACCTTAGCAAGATCTCCTCCAATATAGGTGCATTATGATCCACATTGGCCTATTTCCTTCATACTCAGCCTCACAACCATACCTGCATAAAAAGTAATATAAAAACACACATATTAATGTAAAAAACCTGAGAAAAGGCTTTTGTACATATATTCCATTCATTTGAAATTACTCACTTTAAATATTTCTTGGTCTCGGACACCTCCTAGTTATTCATCTACTAATAATAACGGATGCAACACGGCTGGAGTGGCGCTTCTTCCTATTCGCAAATCCCATGTCTGGATTTTGCCACTCTTGAACTTAAATCTGAATTTGAACTAGAAGGAAATTGTGGATGAGTTCACACATTTTTACATTTGGAGACGGACCTAACGTTACAATGTGACCCAGTCAGTAATTAACGGAGAGCATGATGTGCAAAGACCTATTAAGCATTATCCGAATCGATAGTGCTGTCAGCTTGAGCTTATTCCTAATCTTCCCCATCCCTATTCATGAGAAAGTGAGGGAACACCGATGCTCTGGCATACCATCAAATTGATGAGGAAATTGATTTTTCATCTAGAACAGCTCGATCATCCAATGAGATCCATGCTAAGGGAAATATGATAGTAGCACCACTCAAGACGGCAGGAGTAGAGGGCTCCGAGGATATTGGATCTTGGGAAGTTTTGGGAGACTAAAATCATCAATCGAGGAACCGCCAACTAGAACCAAGCCGCCACCCAAACACTGAGTATGCATTTCTCAAGGGTCAAAGCTTCCAATCATCGCCTCCCGACTCCGACCCCTAAGCAAAAATCCGACCTTCCGTACTAAAGCAAGATAAAAGCAACGCGGAAGATCTCGACATTAAGGAATTAGCCCCTTCTTTCCGCATTAATAATAATATAAGACTTTATGGATGATATTCATAGGCCAAATCCGCTATACCCCTTAGAAGGCTTAATCCTAATATGAAAGCAAAGAGTGCGCCGTGAGATCAAACTTGATGCATCATTTACCCTATCTCGACAAAATGAAAGTGGGTAAGCCCCTGCATAGTAGTGCCAAAGAAAGGGAAATTCCATGGGCTGTCACTAATGAAAAGAATGAATTAGTTCCCACTCAGAATAGTCACAAAAGTTGGCGGTATGCATCACTGGGCGTAAAACTCAATGATGCTACTAGAAAGATCACTTCACCTTCATCGACCAAATGCTCGAACGACTGGAAGGGTAAGGCACCCTATATTATCGCTTGGATGGCCTCCGATATTAAATTCACTGTCTCTGTAAGGTCTGTGAGAAGATAACTTTTATACCCTTATGGTACGGCTTTTATCTAACAGATGCTCCTTTGGATTATGCAACGCATCACCACTTTCTCTCCAAATATGCATGATAGCTATATTTGGACGATTTAGTGGAAGATATCATGGAGGTCTTCATGGATGATTTTTGAAATTCTTTCCACCACGCCTCAAAAAATCTAGGAGCTGGTCTTAGCGATGTGAGGAAACTAACTTGGTTCTTACTGAAAAGTGTCATTTCAAGGTCAATAAGGCATTGTGTCAATATACATATCACAACAAGGAATTGAGGTGTGATAAGGCGAAGGTCTCCACTATCGAACAAATGCTTCTCCCCAACTGGCGTCAGGAGTTTTTGGGCCATGCGTGTTTTACGTAAGATTCACAAGGATTTTTCCACTGCCGCATCTCACTTACAAGCCTCCTTGAGAAGGACGCCGCCTTTGAGTTCGCGTTGATGAGTGTATGGCCGCCCTCAAGAAAACTTGTCGAGGCCCCTACCGATCATCGTGTCCCGATTGAATTTACCTTTGAACTCATGTGCGATGCTAGCGATCATAGGGGGCGCTCTGCAATCACGAGGGTCATTTTCAATTCTATATACCACGCAAGCAAGACATTGAATGGTGTGAAAATTACACCACCATCGAGAAAGAAATGCTTGGCACCAGACTGACAAGTTTGCCCATATTTGGTGCTATCGAAGGTGATAGTATTCACCGATCATTCCGCCTCCTCGAATATTTCACGAGCAAGCGTGATGCAAAAACCCGTCGATCCGGTGGTACTTGTTTCGTAAATTGATTTAGAGATAAGGATAAGCGGGGCCAAACTCAGTCACGACCACTTATCTCGCCTTGTGACCCCATCGGAGAGCCACCAACGAAGGATGGAGATAAATGATGGTTTTCCCATGAGTGTTGTTTATATCCGGTGTCATAAAGAAGAAGAAAACCCTGTTCATTGATTATGCAAACTTTCTGTCACGACGTCTACTATTAACTTATCAACAAAAGAAAAGTTCTACTCCGATCCGAATACTACTTTTGGGAAGATCCTTATTTGTTTAGAATCCTATGTACCGATCGTGTGGTGAGAGGTGCGCGCATCTCATTGTGAGGGGTTTCATTCTTGAGCATTGTCATGTTTGGTTCTATCGGGGACATTATAAAGCAACTGACAACAAGCAAAAAATTTAGACGCGGGATTTTACTGGCCTTCCATTTTTCAAGACGCTGCGTAAGTTTGCTCAACGCCATGTATAGGTGCCAACGGATCGGGAATATTTCAAGGAGAGATGAGATGCCGCAATCCCGACCCAAGCTTGTGAAGTATTTGGATGTGTGGGAATTGATTTCCATGGGACCTTTCCCTCAGTTCCCGGTAATCGCCCATTTCGTCATGTGATTGGCGTTCCCAAATGGTGGAAGCACGTGCGCCCCCACAAGTGATGCACGCAGTGGTAAAATTTTGAAAAAGCTATTCTCCGTGTTTATACACCGAGAGAACGCATCATCAAATGATCGGGGACTCATTTTTGCACCGCAATTTGTAAACACTTCAGCGATAAGGGAGTACTACGTGGTCGCAAACCACATCACCCTCAAACTAGT
>NW_024086795.1:0-86706 GCF_009730915.1 Dioscorea cayenensis subsp. rotundata
CAAGCTCAGTCAAATCATTTAGAGTTGGTTGGAGTTGTTCCACTGTCAGTATCGACGATAAGCTTGCAGTATAACTTTGTTGCAGAATCAGGACTACAAAAAACCAAATAATCAGAACAATCCTTGCTAAATTGCTCACTATAGTTTCCCTGTGAGAGAAGACGAGAGTTGAGAAAATGAAGTAGAAGATTGTGCCAATTTGAGTTAAACGGGAGGCCTCGAATTCTACATTACGGTGTTCCAAAATCCAAATCACAATCCCAGTGAAGATGAAGAATAGACCACTTGCAATCCAGAGGTTTGTGCTTAATGGCTCTGCAAATGTCCATGCATTCTTCCTACTCTGATCCTTAACAGGGACAATCATCGACACACCAGATTCAGTGTACGGCAGAGTGAAATCAACATATATTGAGATGGGTTCGCTATCACTGTTATATCACCGACTTCCACAACATCAGCTACTTCTGCATCAATCAGTCAAACAAAAGAATTAAATACAATGTGGATAAACAAGCATCAAAGTTCAAGTGATCTCTGACCTTGACGTACACCCTGATAAAACAAGATCATCACTTAACTTCCATTTCATTTCACGCCCTTCTCATTGGCAAAGGTTCCTGTAGGTATAATTGACTTTATATGGAGGCAATGCAGCCATTACTATCAAAGATTTCAGTGCAGTAACCCGTTGGTCGAGATTGAAGAATGCGATAGTTAGTAACATTCACAAACTCAGGAAACCGGGTTTCACTGGAATTACCAACTCTAAGATTTCTCATTGGTTGGCCACTCCCATCCTCCTCTGGGAGGGAACATGATCAGAATCACCAGGCCATTTGGCTGCTTCAGCAATACTGACATTCTTTGAATTTGATTCTTTAGAAAACCATAGACTGGTGTCCAAAATCCAATCCTCTTTTCTCCCATTTTTCAACAACATTAACAATCTCAAATTTGTCCACCTCACCGCTGTCTGTCGATCAGCTGCGAAAACTTCCCACTAATTCGATCAAATGTGGAGTTTGGAGATCCACTGGACAATTTCTAATCCAGTCTGAGAGTTACCAATACTTTTCCAAATCGAGTGAGGTTCTTCCTCATTGTTCATCGAGGAATGTATAATTTGCGAAAGAGAAGACTCTCGGCTGCCATCGCTAAATGACCATGTACAGTATCTTAAGCCCATAAACCCAAAACACTGTCAGGTTCACTAATTTTGAGCAGATGGATTCTCCAACTTGAATTTCTTTACAAAATCTTGCCTTGATCTTGAGAGCCTGGGGTTGTCCTCACTGATATAAGGTTTAATACCCAAAACGCTTGCATTACGCTGGAAGTTGCTGATGATCCATAGAGGTCCACAATGGCTCTGTCAGAAAGCCATAAGTAGTGATCAAAACCATTTGTTCACCTTCCTGTTCATCATGTCCTGCTTTTGTTGCATTTGAAGACTTTACGAAACCAGAGAATACTTTGGCATGTGGACAATGAAGACTCTGGTTTGCATGTCCTTGAGCTTCTCCAAAGCTCCTTGCTAATAGCTTCATCATTGGCTGGAAAATAGGAATTGGACTCCGGTACAAGTTACGCGGGCATCGGTCTCAGCAGGGCATCACGATGGCACAGCTGCAGCCCTAATTCCGTTCCCGAACTCGGTGTCTGCATAGATCAGGACTGCTTGTCTCCTCAAAGAGATGAGACAAAGAGAAGCAAGGACTTTGTACAAGAAGCATCATTCATTCCAGTCCTGATGAAGTATGGAGACTGCTTTGTTGAAAGAGAAGGGCTCTTAGCAGTGAAAGAGATGATTGGAACTTGAGCACTGTTTCCAAGCTCAATCACAAACTTAGCTTGTCTTGATGTTTGTGGTCCAATTACTGCTTGCACTTGAACATTTCTTCAAAAGATCAATAGCTGTATTTCATAACACAACCATGAAACCATAGATCTCCAATATATATCACACATTCTCTTTTTCTTTTTCCATCAAACAACATGAAACATCAACTAGACAGTATAACAAACATCTCACATCAAGAGACAGCCAGAGAGAAACAGAGACAATTCTTAAAGTCTAAATGCAAACTAAAGGACAGTCTAGACAAGAGAAACAGATAAAGAGAGAGATTGAAAGGAGAAAAAGACCTGCTAGAAGCAGAAGCAACACGATCATCCTTGTTGGCATCTCGCAAATGAAAGAAAAGCTTTTTGGTGAAGTTTGAGTGAGAATTGTGAAGTCCTCCATGGCCATGGCCATACATCTCCAGCTTATGTTTCCCACCCATGTCTTAGTGTCAAGAATCACACCCACATCAAAATGAACTAGTTGTGTTTCTAAGAGTTGTTGGAAGTGGTTCCTTGAGCATAGGCTTTGTTTTGCCCAATATTCAGACGTGAACACAAGAGGAAGAGAAACAAGATCAACTGATGATACCTTGGCTTCCCCATTTCTTTCATGTTTCTTCATTCCATTCAATGGCTTGCTTATAAGTTTGGCGGAGAGGAGGACAGGTCAACAATTAAAATGTCAGCTTTTTTGGCTCACAACTACGTCAAAGTCAAGCATATGTTTGCAATGTAATTTCATAAAAAGAAAATTACAATTCTACCCATCTAAGATACGCCAAAAATATTGGTGATATTAAAATTCAAAAACTTTCCCGCTTGTGTTAAATCTGTTTTAATTTACAGTTACTACCGATCAAAAATGCGTCAAATATGGTTATTGTTTAGATAAATGTAACTACGGATTTTTTATGCTACATCGAGGAGACACTCACGATGATTAAAAGAAATCTCCCGACGTTTATGGAGCTCGGCCCATGCGATGATTGACATACTCTCATGAAATGAATCTTTTAAATATTTAACTGAATTACGTGCTTTACGCTCATATCAGTGTCTTATTTTATTATGTGTCCTTTTTCTCCCTTCCAATCTCAGCTGAAACATTTATATTTATATTTCGCACTATTGTTGTTTTTTGTTTCTTTATGTTTTATTTTGTTCGTTTAGTTTGATTCTTTTGTTTTTCTCATAATTTATTTGTTTTGACATCTTTATCATTTTCTGTCAATAAATAATTAGTGGTTCATCCCTATTTTACCATGTGTGTGCTTTATCTTATATATGCTTTAATATAGCACATGCATATAATTTTTGTTTTTCTTTGATGAAAGATATCTTGGGATAATTTCGGATTTATACCAACTATCAGCATAGACTCCACTTTCTGGGCACAATAGCAATGACACTGAAAGACTAACAGTAAATAATGGACTCTGTCAGAGGTCCTTAAGATCGGTTTTCATCAACGCTACCATAAATAAATGATCCCTTTCTACCATCATCTCCTGGAAGCCCTAATTCTCTACACTCCACTTTAGCATGACCTAATCACTCTTTTGTGGTGGGGTTGTCTCCCATTTAAATCTTTTGTGTATTGATTAAAAATATATGTATAAACTACTGTGGCATTGACATAGGAAAACAAAATAGAAACATCAAGTCATCATCCATGAGAAAAAAATCCAAAACAGTCACAGTAAGAATAAGGAAAAACAACAAGGGAGATCATAAGGAGAGGTGGATCTTGGAGACAGGTAGGGGAGTCATCATTAGAGATGGCAGTAATACTGCGTATCGCTAGACCGGCGACACGACCCGAGTTTGATAGGGTAGAAACCCATTTGACGGGTTTCGAGTTGGGTTCAGAGTAAAACTCGAGCTAGTATGAAAGCAGTGCGGGTGCGGGGCTTGGGAATTCTAATACCCGACCCGTGCAGAACTCCCGATACCACACCGAAATTAAAATTACTAAAATATTTATATATATATATATCACATATATATACTAATATGTTCTGACAACTTAACAATTTAGAATTTTTATTTTTCTCTTTGTTTTGTCTTGTAATTTTTATAATAATTTTATTTTTATAAAAAAATTATAATTACTTTTTAAGTTATATATAAAAATAATATATTTTTATTAATTTTAATATTAGGGCAGGGCGTGTATACTACATGGTACACGATTACCCATCGGTGTGAGGTGCGGGTTTGGGTTTTTAAAACCCGTCGGCTTGAGTTCGGGTTCGGGTGATACTAGTGGAGATCGAATACTGGGTGATGGTAATACCTGCACATTCGACCACCCGTTGCCATCCCTAGATCATCATCCAAGTAGCACTCTTTAGAAAGTACGGGATGCTTCATTTTTTTAAAGTAATTTAGGAGTTATGGTAGAGACTGATCTATTTACAGTAGAAGTCCCCATTTTTCTCCTCGTTCTTTTATGTTGTAATCCTCCCATTATCCTTGTACTCTATCTTAAATAAAAACATGGTATATCTATTTTTTTAAAAATAATAATTATAATAATTATTATTATTATTATAAATTATAATTTTTGTAAAGTTACAATTTAAATATTCTTGTGGCATTTATACCATGAGAAAGAATGCCACGTTCACAAGATAAGATACTGAGGCATTAGTTATTAAATGAAATCATTAGTTGATAATATGCAACCATCCCTCTTTTGACATGTTGATATGTTCAAATTGATGAGAACATTGAGAAGTTGCCCATTAATTTCTTAGTTCCTTCCTATGCAAGGACCTCTAAGTTAGGTTTACGTTGTTTATGTCTTGACTCATGAGGTTATTCTAATTTTATTTTCTCCAAAAAATAAAGAAATTTCTATTAATAATTAAGTACTAATTAAATTAATATAAAAGTTGTGTGATTATAATTAATTAAATGACTTCTCATTGAGATTTCTTGATTATTAAACTATAAAGTTCAACGGTCAATATTAAGAAATAATTTAATAGGTCTTGATTATTAAACTATTAAATGACTTCTCATTGTGTCATAGTTTTATAAAATTGTTCCATGGGAGAAAAACAGTAGATTGATACTACTTAAAAATAATAATTAATTTGTTTGAAGACAATAAGGTAAGATAAACATCATCAAAACTATAAATAAATAAAATTTTCAAATGAAGATTAAATAATACTTGGGCCTAGTTCAATTGATGACCAAGTCATAAGTTGGTCTGATTAGTTTTTAAGACGAAGTATGTTTATAATAGTTTTTATCATATGAATAATGATGATCATACGCAAACATAAAAATATGACCAATTAATAAATCAAAAATAATACATGACACAAGTGATTTTAAAATAAAGTAGATAAATTAAATTTCATTTATACAAAAACCAAAACAACAGTAAAATTTAGTGATTATCATATGAATGGACAAATATGAACAAGCCTCATGGGAGGGTGTGCGCAAGTTTTTTAATTATATCAATCACTCTCACCTTGCAATAGTAGGAAGTCAAACTCATGATCTCATTCATGCAAAGAGACATGTAAATGCTAATAGACTAAAAGACCGATAGCAGTGGAAAAGATTCCAACCCTCACTACAAAAAAAAAACAGTTTAATACCGATGAAAATTTTTGTCGATAATGGTAGACATTCCGTCGGTAGATATCATTACCGATAGAATGTTGGTCCCGGAATAATCCATGACTAAATATATCTGATCTCGGTAATAATAAATTTTTGTCAATAATTATAAATTTCTGTCGGTAAAATAAACAAGCACCGACGGAAATATGTGCTCGGTAATGATTATATTTCCATCGACGAATAATTATTTAATTATAAAAATTTAATTCATTTTGTCGGTGTTGTTCGTCGTTAATGGAACATTTCTGATGGTAAAAAATATTTTTTCCATTGGTGGAAAATATTATTTTATTATAATTCCGTCGGTAAAAAAATAAGTTTCCATCAATAAAAAAATTATTGTTTTTTCGCTAAAAAGAATTTTTATGAGAAATATGTCAATGAAGATAACTTTCCGTTGGTAGAAAGTATTTTTTTGTTCATTGGTAAAGAATATTAATTTAATAATATTCATCAAGAAAAATTATGGTTCGGTCTGGTGCAAAATATTGTTATTAATTGGTAAAAGCATAATTGTTACTATAATTTCTGCCGGTATTGTATTTTTTTCCATTGGTAAAAAAATATTAAAATTTAGAAATTCGATCGGTAAACGTATTTTATTTTCACCAAAAATTAATTGCTCCATCGGCAAAGAATGTGATTCCATTGGTAAAGAATATACTTTTCCGTCGGAAAAATACTACTAATGTATTATATATATATACATATATATATATATATCAAATTTTTACACATTAAACCTCAGATCAGTATAATATGAACATAATACCAAATGCATTTAACAATCCTACAAACCATAATGCAATCACTTGTTCATCACAAACCAAAAACACTAAAATTCATAATACAATTCAACAACACATGTAAAATATTTGAAGTTATAAAGTTGCAAGCAATCAACAAAAAAATATTAAAAATAGTTTTTAAAGGTACTCCAACAAAACAAATGGTAACAACACCATTCTAAGGGTCATCTCAATCTCCTTATGCATTTTCTCCCCCATCTCCGGTAGTGGTGAATTAATTCCCAATTGGCTTGCTTGAGAAAATAATGTTGGATGACCGCGTTCCACCAACTTTAAGATTTTGTCCAATTTACTTTGTAACCCTAC
This sequence comes from Dioscorea cayenensis subsp. rotundata, assembly GCF_009730915.1. Classification (NCBI taxonomy): domain Eukaryota; kingdom Viridiplantae; phylum Streptophyta; class Magnoliopsida; order Dioscoreales; family Dioscoreaceae; genus Dioscorea; species Dioscorea cayenensis. Next base: position 6,609 of record NW_024086795.1, read on the forward strand.
TTGACCTTGTTGAATACCAAGAACTATACTTTCTAAATCCTCAACTTTCTCCGCAAGCTGCTTTTGCAACATAGATTCATTTGTTGCAAACGGTTGATAGGTGAAAGGTTCGCACGCTAAATCAGATGTGGAAGGACATGTAGATGATGCACTAAACAACTGTATTGAGTCTACCCTACTCCAAAAACCATAAACACTTGTGTGTGTAATCTTCAATCCCCCAATTGCATCAGACCATGACTGACCATCGAAACTTGGATGGGAAGAGATATCATCGGTATATTTGTCAATCAATGCAGCATTATACTTTTCCTATAACACGTTTAAAAGCAATTATTATCATTTATAACTCACTCATTAGCTTTTATGGCTTCACGTAAATAGCAACTAATACACTAAAACAATTGTAACTAAAAATTAACATTTTAACCAAGAATATATATATATATATATATAACATTTCTATAACTCTTGTGAATCAAAACTTAAATGATAACAATTAAAAAAAAATGAGAAATGACTCAAATTCACCTACATGGACAACTCTTGACTTGTTGTCCACAAATTCACCCTCTCCACCCTTGCTCTCGTGTGTAGCCTAAAAAATTTCAGAATATCCTATCTCCCTACCTAGCTTCTCAGTCTCCAGTTTTGACTTAGAAAGGAAGTAAAATATCAACTCTCTTTCACATAAATAATACTATTTTTTTATGTTTATAGACGGTATGTATGAAAATTAATAAATTTTTTTGTTGTGCACGAAATTTATTTAAATATTTTAATGTATGTAGATGAAATTAAAAATTAAGTATAGGAAAAAGAAAATGTTTTTACCAATTAACTTTGTATAATAGGCTTAAAAGAGGTTTTAAAAAAATAGCTTTGACAATTTTTTTAATTATCTATGCAACCATAGGATTATTTTATTTGTCAAAAGAGTCTTAAGGATGTAATGTTTGGATTGAAGTAATTATCTCCCTATGGAGGGGAATGATCACTAATCCCAATGGATACCCATGTTTGGGGGTATCCATTGGGTTGGCATTATTACTCCTGAGAGGGGAATATAACTACCCTTGCTAGTGTAATAGCATTCCTCTCTTCTAAAAAAACCTTTTTTTCCGTGTAATTTATTTTGTGATGGTTTTATCTTGTATTATGCATCTAAGTTATTTTTTTGTAACATCTTACAAAAATTAAAACTTTGGGATGAGTAATTTTTGTTTGGGATTATTGATATATTTATAATAAAAATCCATTAATTTAAACACTTCATTACAATAATTAAATTTATTACAATGAGATTGATAAAATATTTCACACTACAAAAATTATTATTAAATGAATAATTAGATTGAATGATAATTACATAATTTAATACATAATTATAATGCCTATAGTTAATTTAAATATTAAAAATAAACCCATATGTCATATGTAAATATTATTTTTAGATTAAGGGTATAATAGTAATATTCTCATATATTCTCTTCTAATTTTTACATTCCCAATAAAAATTCCCTCCAATGGGTAATTTTTGGTTAAAGTACTAACCTTTGCTCATATTTCAGTTTGAGTACCACCATTCAATTTATATCAAATTAAGCACTAACATTTAATTTGGTTGCACAGGCGAGGCTATTGGGGCTTTCTGGTGAGAAATCAACGACGTGGATGCTGGACTGCATGCGTGGACACCCATACTCCGCACCATCTTCACCTGTGGATGCTGAACTGCATGGATGTCGGATGCCACATCATGGCTACTTCTACTTCTTTTTCTTCCCCTTTTCTCCCTAGAGTTCAATAACCCAGAAAATCACCATATATAGTGTGAAAGCATCTTCCGGGGAGTTTGAGATCGCCGGCAGCAAAGAAACAATTGGGCCTCCACGCAAGAATTAGTTTTTGAAGAGTTCTGCACTTCTAGATCCGGAGACAGAGGTGCAGTGACTGGTGGTTCACATTTCTCTAGTAAGAGATCAAGAGCACATAACCGAATGGGTTTTTGTGGAACTAGGCTAGCTCATCTATTACCTATCAGTTAATGCATCGTTGAACTTAAGAGAAACACTTACATGTGCTTTCAAGTTTTCTTGTATTGTTTTTATTTTTCCTAAATTTCTTTTCTTGATTCCAATCAAATAAAATCACATTATATTAAGAAGATCATATATTGGTACATTAAGAGTAAGTTTTTTCTCTGTAAGTGGATAACATCATATAACTCTGTAAATCCTACACATTACCTAAATTTTAACTATATTTGTCTCTTGCACACCATCAAACACATGAATGCAAAAATACACAAATGATACATGTGAGGTTTATAAAAATCAAATAACACAAAGTGGAGTAGAACAAGGAATACAAATAATTTTTATAGATATATTACTTGAATTATACAAAAACACAGAAATACAACAAGTAACTAACTTTGCTACGGAACATTGCAGGAAATGCACTTTGACGTTTAGTGCAATACTAAAAAAATACACCATTTTTGGAGAGTTCCATAAAAAGGAACACAATTCATCAAGAAACATGAAAAGAAAAAGTACATCAACAATAAGATTTCAAAAACCACAAACACAATTCATCAAGGAAAAAAACATGTAATGCATTCAATTCGGTTTGTTCCTTTGTATAAATTTTAACAGATGTACATATTTGGCCAAAACCCACAATATATTTAGTTTCTTCATTTGCACCATCTTTTTGCACAAAAAGGAGAGAGAGAGAAAACACCCACTCCCTTTTACACAAAAAGGGAAAGAACTAATCAAGAGTTTTTCCCAGGTACAGATGCAATAGAGCCTCCCACCCCAGGTGTCTATCATATTCTTTTTTCTCCACAACTCCTGTCATTGTACCTCTGTCTCCAGATCTGGAAGTGCATGACTCTGCAAAAACTATTTTCGGCGTGGAGGTCCCGGCGTTTCCCTACTACCGATAATCTCACGCTCACTCGGAAGATGCTTTCACTGTGTGGTGATTTTTAGAGTTCTTGAACTCTAGGGAGAAAAGAGGCGAAGAAAGAGAAAAAAAGCCCGATGGCATCCGAGCATGGAGAAAAAAATGCACACGTGGATAAGTTCCTAATGTGGCGACTTTCGCGGTGAAGATGACTTGGAGGATGGGTGTCCACGCATGTAGTCTGCCGTCTACGCCATTGATTTCTCACCAGAAAGCCCCAACAACAAAAATAATCCCCATGCGAGGACCAACCAAATAAAAATTTTTCCTTTGTTATGAGGCTATTTAAATTTTCCATTTGTTGATTTAAATGCCAACTTAATTATTTCTTTATTTTTTTACTCTCTATGGGGTGCTTTCACCATAACCTCCAAAGATATTTTTGTGGGAAATATATCATTTAATATTGAATTATTGTTTTTTACAAAGGTCGTAGCACCAATATTAAAAAAATATTTTCATAGTTAAATATTTTTTTACTAAAATTATAATTATTAAAAACAATTAGCTACTAATTATGTCTAACCAAATCATAGAAACTCCATAACTATTTAGCTATTTTTTTTAATAAAGTAAATAAATTATTTATCTTAGCCAATGTTATTTAAAAGAAAGTTGGTCTTTCAAATTTCTTTTTATGGATAAAACCACAATTGTATTAAAAAGGAGGAACAAGTTGAGCAGGAGGAAGAAAAAAACACAGAAAACCCTACCACATGCAGTGGTTAAAAACAACGAATAACAAAGAAGAAAGCAAAACATAACGAAAAACACGAGGGCGACCACGAGGGGTGGGAAGGCACAACAAGAGGCGATCGCACGAACAACCTCCAAGGAAGAGAATCACCCTAGAGGCGAGTGAGGACGAAGAGGAAGTGACTAGCCAGAAGACACGTCCTGGCCATCATCAGGGTTGCGCAAAACATGTGGGGAAGGCCCTAAGAACTGAATACACCATCGAATAGCTGTGGAAGTGTCCTCCATTTTTTTGTCTTTTTAGAGGTTTGGAGCTACATCAACCCAAGAAAAGAAACATGTGGTAAATTTTTCAAAGACAAGGAAGAAATAGAAAAAGAGGCACAGTCAAAAATGCAATTGTTTCTACCCAACCAAATATGCCAAATGATAGCTCTAGCTAAAAGAGAGCAAGAATAATGGAGCCAGGGGCTTTAGGGCCTCGATCCAATCTTCTCAAAGGTCGGACTTAGAAAAGGGCCCCTATCAAAAAACCAATAACTGTAAGAAGAAGTGCCAAATGGATGAGACAACGCAACAATTAAAGAACAAGTGGTCCACGGTCTCGATGTCTAGATAGACAGAGAGAGGACAAGTCATCGTAGGAAGCATGTTCTTTGCCGGAGAAAAAGGTTATCTAGAGTGAGGATTTTTGTTGTCCCACATGAGCCAAAAGAAAAGCGTTGATCTTGCGGGACAAAAACTTTTGAAAAATATGCGTGTAATACAACATCAGCTTACCCCAGTTGATAAAAAAATCTATAGAAGGATCTAATAGAAAAAATTCCATTTGCGGTGAGTTTCCGAGATCCTACGGTCGAAACAAGGTCTGCGAGAAGGATTGATCACGATCCCGGATTCCCTCCAAAATCGAGTCCGACTCGGTGAGGACCATCAAAAACCTTCAAGGCTATCTTTTAACAAACTCCCAAGGAGTAGGGGATTGGGTGAAAGCATCGGCCAAATAAATTTTGGTGTTAGTCCATGTACCAATTATCAAACCAAAAAGGATAGAAGTCTCATCACCAATGATCGATAAAGAGCAACAATGAAAAGCCTTGAGACGGTTGAATGCTTTTCCAATAGAAAAGAACAACGCTTTTGGATTCTAGGGAAAAAGGCTCACTTGGAATCTGCTAGAAAATAAACTGAAGCTTAATGGGAAGATGACCATGCCCAGGGTGTCAGTGGGAAAAATTTCCACCATCATTTACTCAAAAAGCACGAGTTGAACTCACTCAAGATTGATAATTACCCAACCACCATGTTCCTTCGGCATGATCTTTCAAACTCTCACTTATCCCCAAAAAAAAAAATACTATTTTTCTAATGTAGTCTTTATATTTATTATTTTCCTAGCTTACACGTTAAAACTATATAAAGCCTAAATTCAAGACAAAGATGTTCTAACTTAATATATGGTGTTCAAACAAGTTTGTTGCTCATATGACATGTCAAGTTGGATTTTGACATGATCAGAGTATCAACCCAACAAGACAAAAGACAATTAATGTGTGTATAATAAGACTTGCTTTTGGTCAGCAAGCATTGCATGAGACAAAAGTTAAATGGTCCCCTTCATTAGACTTCTTCTGAGTTCCCTGCACAAGAGTGCTGTTTGCCTTTGAAAGTTAAAAACGCTATTCAGTCTATTGTCTCTTTCTTAAGATTTGGAATCTTATTTGATGGCCAATGAACATATATACATAGTAGTTTTATGTACAAGTTGCTTTCACTTTTCTAAATTAATAACATAACTTCAGAAAATGGACAAAGCTCCATGCACGCACCTATTTTACAAAAACCAACTTATCATATCAACATTAGACTATACAATTTACAAGAGAAAAGATAAAAAAACTAGTTACAAAAATCTAAGTATTTTTGAATCATCTATATATTAAATATAGTAAATTAATCAGCAAGCAAGCCTCATCAAGTCTAATGATCAGTAGCAGCAGCAATGTCTACTACATGCAGTGGTGTTTCTGAATTTGGAGTTGCAAGCTCAGTTGAAACATTTCCTTCTTCAAATGTTTGACTTGTAGAGAAACTAATTGGACTTTGAGGACAATTGTTATTAAAAGGGCTAGAATGTGGAGACTGATCCTCAGTACTTCTCTTTGATCCATCCTTTACTTCAGCATTCCTAAATGTATGAGAAGATAAGTCTCTCTGATCGAAAAGCTGACCGATAGACTGAAGACGCCACCGGAGAGAACTCTGTGATGCCATGTTCGACATCAATTGATGTCTGTTCTTGTACAAGAAGGTGATCCAGTAAAGGAAGAAAGCCAACAATGAAACAGTTCCTGTGATGAGAAACAAGCCCCAGAAACTTGTGAAGTCTAAACTGTTTGATGAGAGCTTGCTCCCTAGTTTAGGACAGTTTGTTTGATCTCCAAACCATCTCCTCTCGATGTCGGACATCTCATCGCCCTCTGTAATGTTTAGTATCGCTCTCGAGAGGTCTGATACAATCGGTGAACCTTTTGGGAACACCTGTGCAATGACATATCGGTAAATTGAATCTATATAGATGAAAGTATATATATGGAATGAATGTATATATACTTACAAAGCCAAATCCACTAGTTTTGTAGGTCTGGCCAGCCATGGTGTAGTTGTCACAATGATCTTTAAGGAAGACTTTGAGATAAGGAATCTCATCTATAATTGCTGCAACTCCACCATTTCGGCTCCCTTTGGCCAAAGCTTCAGCATACTCTTGAGGTGATCTAAAGGGTATAAGTTTTTCTTGATCAAATTTCCATGTTTTAACTAGGAATCCCTTAACAAAGGAGTCCTTAAGGTACCCTACACGCTCTCCATTGTCTTTGAGCTCACTGATATGGGTGTAACTTGGTTCAAATTGCTCTACTGTCAGCAATGATGTCAAGCTGGCAGTGTAACTTGATTGCAAGATCAACACAACAAACACCCATATGATCACCACTAGTCTCGCTAAATTACTCACTATGTTCTCTCCTACATCAAACCAAAACTATGTTAGTATTAGTTTGTCATGTAAATATTGTACAATGTAATTAGCTGTTTGGTATGATGATCACTTAACTGTGAGCAAATACTAGAGTTGAGAAGGTGAAGTAGAAGATAGTTCCAATTTGGTTTGTCGGAGGACCTCGAAACTCTGGATTGATTCGATGTTCAAGCACCCATATAATAGAGCCTGTGAAGACGAAGAAACCAAGGCTCACAAGCCATAAGTCTGGTGTCAATGGCTTTGACAAAGATCCACGCATTCTTGCTCCTCTGGTTCTTTATCGGCACCACCATCGATATTCCAGCAACGGTATACGGCAACGTGAAGTCTACATACTCTGATCTATTCGATGTAATCGTCATATCTGCCACCACCGCATCATACTTCTGTTTTTCCAACAAATATGTATAATTAAAACAAATAAATCATACCAAGCTCTGATACCATATTAAATCAAAAATAACTTACTTTATCCGCCACTTGACGAGCGAGGAGATCATAAGATCCGGTGCTCTTCCCATCAGAGCTTGAGTAGTTAAAATACTCAAACGGCAATGCATAAGGCAGTCTCTTCACTGCTGCCTCAAACACTTCAATCACAAAACCTCCGGCGATCACCTCATTTGTCTTCGCATCTACTTTTATATCCAAAAAGGATTTAAAACCGGGGAGGACGGTTCCTGGCACGGCGATCCTCAGCTTCTTCTCACCCGTCGGTGTTTCCCAACCTTTCGGTACTCTTGTCGACTCCCCCGGCCATATCACTGGCCCAAGACTCTCCGAGTTATTACCACCACCTTTGAGCGTCCGAGATAAGCCAGCCCCCGGAGTCCAGTAACCAATCTCTCTCCCACTCTGATCACCGTTGAAGTTCAATACCTGAAATGCCGACACATTCAACTCTCCATCAACAAGAAGAAATTTTTCCGGCAAGGCCAGTGAAACTCAACACTCTTATATGCATCAAGAAGCTTCTGCCCGGTCTTGGACGCTGCAATCTCCGATAAATCAGTCTTTCCATTTGAACTCATGACTCGACCATTATCAAGTGGAGACGCAGCCTCCACCGCCATCGCCACCGCTGACACCGTATCATATGCCCAGTAACCATACGTAGTGAGTATCATACTCTCACTCTCATCAGCATCATCAGCAAACTCACGTCTAAACTCTCTCCTCCACCTCCTTTGGAACTCAGCCAGCTTACCAGTCATCGGAACATAAGGCCGGAGACCAATCACGCCTTTCATTGAATCATGAGTGATGGAAGAGTTCATCAAACGGATTAGACTAGTGAGCTTCTCACTAATAATCCAAACATAATCATCAGTCATCATGCCGGCCTCCTCGGCTTTTTGGAAAAACCGGGAGGCGAGGGGCGTAGACATGTGCACAAAGAAAACTCTTGTTTGCATGGTTTTAAGCAAGTAAAGCTCTGATGAAATATGGTCATCATTTGAATTCTTGGAGAGAAGAGTGCGGTAGGGGACGGTGATGTCGGCGTCGAGAAGGGAGTCGATGAGGGAAGGGATGAAGCCGGCGCAGGAATCAGTGTCTTCGTAGATGGGGACGAGACGGTGCCAGCCGTAGAATTTGATGAGGGAGGCGATGGCCGGAGATTGGGCGGCGTCGGTGAGACCAGTGCGGAGGAAGAAAGGTGACTGGGAGGGGGAGATAGATGGACTCGTCGCCGAGAAAGAGATAATGGGAATTTTTGCTTTTTCACCGAGATCTCCGACGAACTGCGCCTCGCCGGAGGTTTGTGGTCCGATGATCGCCTGAACCTTTCTCATTTTTTTATAAGGTCTAAAGCTGAAAAATATATATGTTAATGTGCATTTTTAATATTGTATTTTATAAATATGATAAATACATATATAATCAGATTGTAAAAAAATAATAATAATAACAATCTATACATGAGCTCTCATATGAGAGCATAAAAATTGAGTTGTAAACCCGCTCTTTATATTATAAATTTTTTATATTATTATTTTAGTGTGTTTTAAATCCGATAATAAAATTAGTAAATTAAATCTTACGTAATGGATTGAGTATCACTCAACCGGCTCTTTGGTTTAAGAAAAAATTTGATATTTGAACATTTAGAATAAAGTCAACTGCTCCATATAATTGAAACAATTAAAGAAAAAGTTGGTATGAAATATGAAGTAGTGAGTAAACTTTTTGACTGGTATTCTTAAGACCGTGATTTAAGATGTTTGAACAATTCAACATTAGCCTTTTGTAGACCACTGTGATTGATTTGTTCAACACAAAGATCATTGAATTTAAAGTAATATTTAGCAAGTTGAAGATTTTATTTTTATAACGATAGGGACATCAACTTAGATCCTTAATCATGTTTAGATAACGAGTCAAATCCCCAATTTTTCTATGGAGATAATTGTACAATTTTTCGTTTATTCCAATGATAATAAATTTTTTATAAAATTGAGTTTAATATTTAGACTCTACATATAATTCTTGATCACGGTTTAAAAATAAAAATCAAACTCTGAACTTTCTATATATATATAAATAGATAAATTACTACCACTTATTATAGCAATAATTGAATTAGTAAAATTAAGTTCAATATCTAATATATATGTATATATATGAGCACAGATCATATGTTCGTAGATTTAAAATTTAGAAACTACAATAATTTTACAAAAACCAAATTAAAAATTAATTAATTTAAACTAAAAACCTAATTAACCCACTAATGTCTCTATCTCTATTCGCAATCATTACTGTGCTCAATTGCGAATATTTTACAGAACTTCTGCAGTTAACAGTTAATATTTTCTCTCTATTTATATATATAGATAATTACACTACCACTTATTATAGCAATAATTGAATTAGTAAAAATTAAGTTCAATATCTAATATATATGTATATATATGAGCTACAGATCATATGTTCAGTAGATTTAAAAATTTAGAACTACAATAATTTTACAAAAACCAAATTAAAAATTACTAATTTAAACTAAAACCCTAATTAACCCACTAATGTCTCTATCTCTATTCGTAATCATTACTCGTGCTCAATTGCGAATATTTTATGAACTTCTGCAGTTAACGGTTAATATTTTCTCTCTATTTATATATATAGATAATTACACTACCACTTATTATAGCAATAATTGAATTAGTAAAATTAAGTTCAATATCTAATATATATGTATATATATATGAGCACAGATCATATGTTCGTAGATTTAAAATTTAGAACTACAATAATTTTACAAAGACCAAATTAAAATTAATTAATCTAAACTAAACCTAATTAACCCACTAATGTCTCTATCTCTATTCGCAATCATTACTGTGCTCAATTACGAATATTTTATGAACTTCCGCAGTTAATGGTTAATATTTTCTCTCTATTTATATATATAAAAGGGTCTTAAAACATGACCAAAATTCGCTAGCATTCCCCCAATAAAAAAAAATAAAGTAAAAGCAGGTATCTCTAAGTTAGAGGAATGAGTATTAATTAACAAATGCATATTTTATGTTAATGTGCATTTTTAATATTGTATTTCATAAATACGACAAATACATATATAATCAGATTGCAAAAAAATAATAATAACAATCTATACATAAACTCTTATATGAGAGCATAAAAATTGAGTTATAAACCCGCTCTTTATATTATGAATTTTTTATATTATTATTTTAGTGTGTTTAAATCCCGATAATAAAATTAGTAAACTAAATCTTACGTAATGGATTGAGTATCACTCAACTGGCTCTTTTGGTTTAAGAAAAATTTGATATTTGAACATTTAGAATAAAGTCAACTGCTCCATATAATTGAAACAATTAAAGAAAAAGTTGGTATGAAATATGAAGTAGTGAGTAAACTTTTTGACTGGTATTCTTAAGACCGTGATTTAAGATGTTTGAACAATTCAACATTAGCCTTTTGTAGACCACTGTGATTGATTTGTTCAACACAAAGATCATTGAATTTAAGTAATATTTAGCAAGTTGAAGATTTTATTTTTTTATAACGATAGGGACATCAACTTAGATCCTTAATCATAGTTTAGATAACGAGTCAAATCCCCAATTTTCTATGGAGATAATTGTACAATTTTTCGTTTATTCCAATGATAATAAATTTTATAAAATTGAGTTTTAATATTTGGACTCTACATATAATTCTTGATCACGGTTTAAAATAAAAATCAAACTCTGAACTTTCTATATATATATATATATATAAATAGATAATTACACTACCACTTATTATAGCAATAATTGAATTAGTAAAATTAAGTTCAATATCTAATATATATGCATATATATGAGCACAGATCATATGTTCGTAGATTTAAAATTTAGAACTACAATAATTTTTACAAAAACCAAATTAAAATTAATTAATTTAAACTAAAACCTAATTAACCCACTAATGTCTCTATCTCTATTCGCAATCATTACAGTGCTCAATTGCGAATATTTTTATGAACTTCTGCAGTTAACAGTTAATATTTTCTCTCTATTTTATATATATAGATAATTACACTACCACTTATTATAGCAATAATTTGAATTAGTAAAAATTAAGTTCAATATCTAATATATATGTATATATATGAGCACAGATCATATGTTCGTAGATTTAAAAATTTAGAACTACAATAATTTTTACAAAAACCAAAATTAAAAATTAATTAATCTAAACTAAACTTAATTAACCCACTAATGTCTCTATCTCTATTCGCAATCATTATTATGCTCAATTGCGAATATTTTATGAACTTCTGCAGTTAACGGTTAATATTTTCTCTCTATTTATATATATATATATATATATAAAAAGGGTCTTAAAAACATGACCAAAATTCGCTAGCATTCCCCAATAAAAAGAAAATAAAGTAAAAGCAGGTATCTCTAAGTTAGAGGAATGAGTATTAATTAACAAATGTCAAAGATAACTAGAGCGGATGGGAGGCCCACAATGCAGCTACGCAACCGGAAAAATTTAATGTCAACTGTCAACTCTATCAACAAAACATGTATTGCCTGATTTGATCCCTCAAGCTAAGAAAAACAAAAGAAGAAAAGAACCTCCGTCAGCGGCGCCGATGACTTGCCGGAGGGAATCACGGAGCTTGAAAACAATCCTAGTGTTGTAGTCAGGATGAGAAGTATAGAAATCATCCTTGGCCATCTTCATGGACAAAAAGCAGGTCTTGCCCAATGAAGAATTCATATCGAGGACGACGCCAATACTCACCGGCGTCGGCTCCCCGGAGAAGATGGGGAGCAAAAACAAGGATTGAAGAAGATGATGAGGAAGAGGAGGTGGTCCTTCATGTTAATTATGGAGTGAATGGAATATGGCTTGGTGCAAGGCCTAGTGGTGATGTGTGTATAAAATGGTGAGGTTTTGGATCATTGAGAAGACTTGAGAAAAAAAGAGTCTACTTTAAATAATAAATATATTAGTATTTCTTGTTCCCTTAATTATAAAACCTTTAGGGGTCTGTTTGGTCTGCAAAATAAAAATATGGCGATAATTTTTATTACGTAGAATTACGAAAGTAATTATTACGAAATTATAATATATTTTTATTCCTACAGAATGAGTAGTTTTGATTCTCAGAAAATAAAAAATACGGAGATCGACCGGATTCGATAGCTAGATCACGGCTGGATCTGCAGTGTCTCTGAGGCACCAGTCGGCGGACCACGATGGATCGCTCAGTGTATCATCTGAGGCCGGTGGGCCGGTGACTGAGTCAGTAGCTTCTTCGGACCACCGAGTGGATCATGCGACTATGTCACGCGAGCAGATGGGACCCGAGTGATCGACTGTCGATGGGATCGATGACTCGGCCGTGGGGCCGGTTTGAGATGCCGGGTCGAGATGGTGTGGCTGTCACCGGAGGTCGAGTCGAGCACCCATGTGGCTAGATCGAAAAAGAGAGAGACTTTTCTGATAAAAAAATATTCACCAAGAGTGGAATATTTTTATCTTATAACGTCTATATTACTCTAGTAATTTTTATACTCTAAAATAAAAGTACTGAAACATAGATATAAGCGGAATTATCGAAAAATATTAAATTATGGCATATTGTGCAGATTATGCCATAATTTTGGACTATCCAAACAGGCCCTTAGTATTCTTAATTTATATGGTTTAACTAAACAATAAGGTTAAGGTGGTCAGTGATGGTTTAGTTTATTAGTTTGGTCGTTATTTGTATTTGGCTTTGTGGACATGATGAACTCAGTCTAATTTGGGATCTTTTTGTGCACTCTTTAGAAATAAAGCAACCGTGTGGTCGATAAATGATGCCGGATCTTTGGTCTTTAAAACGGGGGAACAAATAGATAAACACTAACGACTTGTGGTCATTGGTTTGTTTTAGGTGATAAAATCTTTGTCTTATATAATTATTATAAAAATAAATACCCCTTCTCGAGTCCTTTTTATATGTCTCCTTCTAACAGCTTTTATTTTTATTTTATTTTTATTTTTATTTTATTATAAATATGACAAAATGTTATTAATCAACCGAGCCGAGAATTGAATGTTTAGTTTACGCGCTTTTATTTGGTGACACGAGATATAAGCTACAAGTGCGAATCTATAACTGAAAAATTTATTATCACTATTATGTCCAATGAAATTCAGCTCCAAATATTTGAACGTTTTTATACTCGTCCTTTGTAGTAGGGCAAATGTTGCTTAGGCATGATGTTTTTTAGTATTTTTATTTATCTAATTAAAAATTTATAACATAATAAATAAATAATTTTTAAAATTTATTTTTTAAATCTTACATATAAATCATGTTTAACTATTCCACTTCTCCAATAGTGATTCAGAGAGACAAGGAAAGAAATAATTAAAGAGAGAAAAATTAATAGAATTTTAAAAGTTTTTAAATACAACTAATTTTTGAAATTTGATATAATTTTTATAAATTTAAAATTATCAATGAATTTTGACCATTTGCTAAATTTGTGTGACAGAGACCGGAGGTAGCAACATCTTCACATGTTTTTAGTCTTTTGGACAAAAAGCAAAGAATAGAATAGATTGGCAATTTGCAATTATTAATACTTTTTGAATTAAATTATTATTTTATATAATTAGCGTCAACATAAATGTAACTTTCACATCTTTTAATTTAAGCGATGGACAGATAAATTAATTAACTTTTCATTTCTCCTATCAACAACTCCAGATGTGAAAAAGCTTAAACTCAAAAATTTTAATTAGTTTTCCTAATAAATTTGTGATTTATTTACTTTACTTAAAATATATATATATATTAATTAATTTATTAGCACTATGAGCAGAAGCCTACAATTGTTGGATAATTAATTAATTATCTTGTAATATGAAGATAATTCTCTATATTAAACCTAAAAATTTATAGTACTTATCTTATTATGCAGAAAATAAGAATAAAATAATCAAAAAATTTAGAGTTCAAAACTCATTAGAAACAATAATAGTAACTAGTCATTGGTAGTAGATACAGTTTCCCAGTCCAACTCTTTGTCCCTAACTGAGAGTGTGCAGATTGGACGATTAATTCTCTATTCATGTGTATACTCATGATGTATGTAGTGCTTGTCATTTTTGAATAAAAAAAAATCTTTATATTAAATTGTTATTTAATATAATTAAAAGACAAGCAGCATCTTCAGCTGCGTCTAATCTTTGAACCTAATGGACACATTAAATTAGCACCTTGCAATTGTTGATAATCCTCTATACTAAATTATCATTTTATATAATTATAAAATAAGTTTTTAATTTATAATAATAAATAAAGAAATGAATGATAAATTTCAAATGCACCTCCAAATCATGTAACAATTTTAATATTTTAACTATTAATTATTATTATTTTTTAAATATACTAGGGGTGGCAATAGTCTATCAGACCATGCCGTGGGATCTCGTCAAATCGAATAAAAAGGGTTTGGACATAAGTTTTGCAAATCCGAGACAGGTCCGAACATGACTTAGTTGTCATGATTTAAATCCGGGCCGGGTCCAGACATGAAAATTCAGACAATCGGGCCCTTTTACCCCTAAAATTTTAAAAGTTCTGCAATCTTAGGACCCAATTTGTTATAAGACGATTTTTCTAAAAACTTCAAACATATATTATTAAGACTTAAGTATGATTTGAGTTGAGTTTTGAATTATTGACGTACTGTTTTTCGTTTTAATGTGAGATTAAATTATTTTTATATAATTTAATATTTTTAGTGAACTTAAAAATAAAGCTTTTATAAAATTTTGGACAAATTTAAACATCCGCATAATCCCGGTCTTTAAAATAAGCCAGGGTTTGAACATGTTAAGTATGTCCAAATTTTAAAATTAAACCTAACAGCAGTTTTTCTATTTATATTAATAGTTACTCCGAACCCGATTTTTGTCCGGATCCCGGATTTTTACCACCCTAAAAATATACATTATTAACCCATGCCGCTTCCTCTCCTCCATAAGAAAGATAGGGGATGATAATAAAATAATTTCTTAAAAATTTTAATAAAGTTAAATAATATACAAAAGTAAATTAAAAAAAATAAAAATAAACCACTTGGATTAAAGAAAAAGCATGGTATATATAATTGATAATAAAAAAAAAATCCAATAGACATAAAAATAACAAAAATAGCTGACATAATCAGTAATTATATAATATAAACATAGACATCGTAAATTAAAACTGACAGTAAGCTCGTTAGAGTGCCTCAGACAGTAACAGCAATGCCAACTAGACTGTGCCAATGTAAGTCTCTTCACAGTAAGTCCCAGTGTCAATGTGAGATTCCAATATAACAGGGTAAATTTTTCAAATGTGGGTCCTGAATATTAAGAGAATTAGAGGGAAGTTTTGAGTAAACTAAAACTTGAGAGGGACCTTAAAGCAATGTTCCTTCAGTGATACATAACAAGGTATCTAGAATTTTAGGAAAAGAAGACTAACTGTAGATGACTTCAATGTGCCAACTTGAGCTAAGCTTATTCCTGCCAAGTCTCCATCACATGAAAGACTAGAATAATTTAGCAGAGTTAAATAGTTTAGAAGACGACGAACATTAAATAATGAGATTTATCTATTATTCAAATTTGAGGGCTTGAGATTCTTCGAAGAGAATTTCATGACCTTATATGATGACAAGTAAAGGATGCTATCCAATGACTCATATTCTTCTTTCATTCTCAGCAGAAATTTTTCATGATAATTGCAATGCAGAAAAAGACAGTCATGATCAACACTAGCGCAGGAATTTCAATATTTGAAAATGCAGTTGTTACTGCCGAATACTTTGGAAAGAAGAAAGCTAAGTGTGTGTAAAATATCAAGTTATTAAGAGATCAATTGACTGGGAATTCATTCGAAAGAATTCGACAGCAAAAATAACCAAGCACAGATAGACAAGTCTCAAAATCTAGAAGAGAATACATTCATTATATCTCAGTTTTTTTGAGGAATTTCTTCGGCAATTCAATAAATTAATTAATAAACTTGTAGTAGAGAATAATGCAATACCAAACATTATACTAAATGGTTTAGGTCGATAATGATATGTAAGTAAACTATTAATTTAAATCTAAAAAATGATTTTCTTTCAAGAATTCGAGTCATTCCTTTGGCATTAGTCACAATCAAAAGGAGCTCAATGAGTTCATTGGTGACAAGTAGAAGAGAATAATCCAATACTGAAATTATATTAAATGACTAACAATGATATGTTAGTAAACTATTTATATCACAAGATTGATTTTATTTAAGAATTCAAGTGGAGAGTAAACAAAGTGCAGTTCACCTACCATCTATCAGTCATGATATCTTTGAAAACATGGAAATGTTCAACACATGCCCTCTTTTAATAATGGTTTTGTTATCTTTGGAAACTCATCAGATTTCATTATACATGCCTCACTTTTGAATGTTTGAACAACTTCCTTTTTCTAAGTGTTAGATTTGAGCATATAGTCAAACAATAGTATAGAAAGAATCCTTATTTCCTAAAAGACTCCCAACTCCCAAGTCCTCCCAAAGACTTCACTTTCCCAAAATAAGCTGACTTTCTTCCCAATTTTGTGGCAGATATGCAAAAACATCTCATCAAATTTCAGTTATTCAAAAGATGAAAAGATATTGCATCCAAAATCAAACAAATAAGCATGAATTCAATGCAAAAAGATCAGCTTACCAGGAAATGAAGTAGATGTTGAAACCGAGAATAGCTGCATGGCATGCAGATTTCTTGAAGATAGAAGAGATTAGATCAGGCATGAAAAAATGTTGATCGAAATCTTAAAGCAACGAAGACGAAGATTGAAATTTGGAACTTGAAACTTACAATACATAGACCATTTCTTTTGTCAGAGGAAATCAGAAAACAACCGACATTGTACAATGTGGATCAGTCTCATTACATACTTCTTCAAGAAACCGATTCAGCACTGATGACTACAAAAAGGTCAGTGATGCTCATTTGATGTCCTTTCCATATCTAGCAACACTGGATCTCAAGTCTGTTAGCTGTGCAACAACACTCCTCATCGAAGGCCTGTCACTCGCCTCACTGGCTGTACATTGTAAGGCCAACTTGAGTACTCGTCTCATTTCCAACTCTACAGAACCGATAATTTCATGCCTGATACTTGGATCAATAATAATATTAACATCATCAGTACCATTCAAAGTTGAAAGTGCCCAATTTACAATGTTCATGTTATCCGGAAAAAGATGGATCCAAAAGCCATCTTCCTTGTTATCAATTCAAGTAGAACCACCCCATAGCTATACATGTCGGACTCCTTGTTTCTTCTAGTTGTAAATGCAGTTTCTGACAGAAGAGAATCAAAAACAAGTCATCAACAAGTTATGAGTTTGCATTCTGTTTTTCTGAAACAATTGTTAATGATAAAGTATGAAAAATATGAAGAATATAAGTCATACCAGGTGACATATAGCCAATGGTGCCCATGATTGCCGAGGACTGAGGAGATGCTGAAATTTGATCCATGAGCTTGGCAATTCCGAAATCAGAGATATGAGGTTCCATGTTAGAGTCTAAAAAGAATGTTCTTGGTTTGATGTCACGGTGAATAATAGCCGGGTTGCAGTCATCGTGGAGATAGGCAAGGCCTTGAGCAATTCCAAGAGCTATCTTGTAGCGCGCATTCCATTCCAAAACTGGCGGAGGCTTTATCTCATGTAAAACATCATGAAGACTTCCATTTTCCATATATTCGTAGAGAATCAATCCATAGTCATTTTTCAGCCAAAAGTCCACCAATCTCACAAGATTTCTATGCCTGATCTTACCAACTGTTTGGATTTCTCTGACCATGCTCACATTGGATCCTTTCTGAGTAGAGAAAACAAGTTTCTTCACAGCATAGACTTCATTCGGACTCAGCAAAGCTTTGTAAACAGTTCCATGAGCTCCATTTCCCAAAATGTACTTCTCATTCAAATTTTCAGTGGCTTCAATTACTTTGTTCAGGAGGAAAGATGATCCTTCATGTAACGATGGCCTTCCCTCAGTAACTCTCCTACGTCCAAGGAGAATACAACCACATCCAAGGAACAGTAACATGCAGAAAAAGAACGAACCAAGACTAATCAGCACAATGGCAATCGTACTGAGATCTTTTCTTATCCTGCTTCCACCACATAATGTAAGACTGCTATTCTTCAAGCAAGAAAATTCACCTTCCGGACAACAAAGGCCTGCATTGCCCGTAAATGAGCTTGGAAAGGAAACCAACAAGTTTAACAAATTTTTCGGCAAAGAACCAGTGAACTGATTATATGAAACATTCACCTGGAGCAATGAACTAAGATCACGCAATGAAGTTAGTTCTCCGGTCAGATTATTGTTAGAGACATCAAGACTCTGTAGTCTATTCAGATTTGCAAACTCTGAAGGAATCTGGCCAGTTAGTCCGTTACTGCTAAGGTTTAAAGCTATTTGAAGACTGCTTACTCTGCCCAATGATGAAGGAATCATGCCGCCGAAGTTATTAGCACCAAGCTGCAATTCGAGCAACATCTCAAATCCTGACAAGAAATCTGGGATCCCGCCACTGAATTGATTGCCTTGTAGCATCAGTTGAGACAGAAGCAACAAGTTTTTCAGGCTCAATGGAACTGTTCCATTGAAAGAATTAAAGCTCAAATTCAGTATATCTAACTTACTGCATTGAGAAATTTGTGAAGGCAACTGACCATATAATCTGTTACTCGATAAATCTAAAACATGCAAATTAACTAGCTTTCCAATTTCTTGAGGAACCGAGCCTTTGATCTTGTTGCTTGATAAGTTTATCATAGTGACATTAACACAATTACCCACACTTGGAGGTAATGGCCCATTCAAATTATTCTCCCTCAAATCCATGTACAACAGGCTTGAATCCTCAGCAAAATCAGGTAGAGAACCACTGAGCTTGTTATTCCTAAGAATCAGCCTCCTCAGACTTGAACAGTTCCCGACATCGGCAGGCACATTACCTTCGAGTAAATTATAACCCAAGTTCAAAAACCTCCAATTGTTTCCCCATGACAGATATTTGGTGGGATGCCTCCAACAAAAATTATTATTAGTGAAGTCAATTTGCACTAAACTACTGTTGATCCCCAACCCTTGAGGTATGACACCACTAAACCGGTTATTGAAAAGAGTGACATTCTTAAGGTTTCTAAGTTCAGTCATCACTGGAGACAAAAGCCCAGAGAGAGAGTTGTTGTAAACAAGAACCTCTTCGAGGCTCTTGATCCTCAAATCTCAACCCGGAAACTCACGGTGAAGTAGTTTGTAAACAGACGGAGAGTTTTGAGATTAGACAGCTGACCCAATTCTCTTGGAATAATGCCTTCAAGCTGGTTCTCATATGCCTGAAAATCATACAGTGATCGACAATTCCCTATATCCCGAGGAATCGGCCCTGACAGAGAGTTCTGAGAGAGATATAGTATCTCAAGGTTTTCTAGCAAACTGATGGAAGGCGGTATCAGGCCAGACAACCGATTGCTTACAACAGCAAACACTGTCAAATTACTGCAATTTCCCAGCCATGCCGGGATCTCACCTTTGAAACGATTGAACGACAAAATGAACATTTGCAGCTGCCCGCAACTGCTTGAACTGAGAGGAATCCTTCCCTGAAAATCATTAGTATTAGCATCGACATAACTGAGCCCTTTTATGTTATTCAAGGTCTCAGGAAGAGCTCCGGTGAGCTGATTGTCGAACAGGGATAGCTCCTCTAATTTAGTACAATTCCCGATTGAATCTGGTACATTGCCTGACAGCTGATTTTTCAGATAACCAAAAGGTATTTGAGACTGGACAACTTTCCTATGCTGGCGGGATCGGCCCGGTGAGTTTGTTCTGGTTCAGATAAACTGTCTCCAAAATGCCCATTCTGAAACAAGGAAGCCGGAATCATTCCACTGAGTGCATTGGTGAAGAGGAGAGGAAGGACAGTCTCTTGAAGTTTAGCACATTCGGTATGTCCCCGGTGAGGAAGTTGTTTGAAAAGTCCAAATATTCAAGGTGAGTACAATTACCCAACTCCGACGGTATCGATCCAGCAATTTCATTGTTGCTAAGATCAACAGTCTGGAGGTGCCTCAGCAAGCCAATCTCCGGCCCCAGTTTACCGGAGACTCCTTGCTGAGAGAGGTTAAAAGAGACCACATTGAAGTGCAAATCACACTCAACTCCAACCCAATCACATGGATTAGGATCAGATGAGTTCCAAGATGATTTAATGGAGGATGGCAACACCAAGTTCTTTGACAGAGCAAGCAAAGCTTGCCCATCAGGACACAAACCAAATGAAATTGGTATTGAGAACAGGAACAATGAGAAGCAATAAAACAGATCTGATCCCATTCCAAACACAGCTTCAATGTACAGTAAATCCCTAAGCTACTCCTGTCATTGCAATCCATATCCAAGAATCACAACAATGTCAAAGGCAGACAAATTTTCTCAATTCCATCAATAAACATGAAAAAGGTAACAGTTTTACAAACAAATACAGACAGTAATACAAAAACTAAGCTAGTACAAAGCATGATAAACAGAACACAATGAAAAAGAAGCAGAAGAAAACATCACAAAACTCAAGATCAAAGTGAAAGCAAAAAAGAAAAGAAAACCAAGTACCTTAGTAGGAATTCTTCATCTCTCAAATGGTTGGAGAACAAGAAGGAAAGGAAGCATTCCACTTTAGCATAACTAGTATGTCTACATATATATATATATATATATATTAGTTTTACTTTTGAGTTTTTATTCATCTTTGAATGTTTTTGTGCTAAGTGCACTCAGCACCATATTTTTGTTTGTTGTTGTTGTTGTACAAAAGGCATGTGTTCATATTGAAATTAAATATATAATAAGAAAAACCAGTAATAATATCAATATTATTTCAAGAACATTCTTTTTGAGATGCATTTTAAAAGAAGTGGTGAGATGTTTGGATTATCCCTTTTTTAAAATATTTATTTAGTGTAAAACGTGTCAGAAGACTCATGACACCTGGTTACTGAATTAGACATGGACCACATAACAGTTCAAAAGCTCTCTGGTTTTTTTGTTGGTATTATTTTTTTATACAAATTTTTGGCATGAATCACTCCAGATTGTCTTTCAACTTAAGAAACCAAAAAATATTCAGTAACAATGCAAGCAAAATCAATCAACAAAAAATCAATCAAATTATCACAACAAGCATCAAAAGCATCAACAAATTAGCATGCCAAGTCCACAAAACTATGTATACATTTTCAATGACAAGGAGAAATGATGTTTTGAAAAAGTCAAATAATTAGTCCTTTGAAGGTCAATGAACAGAATCAAACCACAAGAAGGCATGCAAAGACAAAGTCTTACATGAATCCATGAAAAAGAATAAAAGAGCATGAGTTCACACTGTTGGTTGACATGGAGAAAAAAGATTATATATATATATATATATATAAAAAACCGCTAACACACAAATACAAAGATTTTTAGTCAAAATTGGAGGAGCACTCATCACTCATCGACTATCAGACATAGTTTGGAGTTCCACAGTATGTCGGTGGAGGGCTCAGGGGATGTACCGATATTAGAGGGTGGTCGTGATTTACACATTGGGTAGAGGGTAACGGTGGGGAGGAGTGTTGGAGGCTGCTGTGTTGTCTTGTTTTGCTGTTTTTTTATGGTGCCTTCTTTGCGGTTTCACTTCTTGTGGTTTTTGGTTTTGTTGTAGTCTCCTCTTGTCTTGTCTAGTGACGATGTATTGTTGGATATTTATGTAGTTTATCCACCTTTTAAAAAAAAAAAAAAAAATTTGTTTCAATGTTTCATATCACAATCAATGTGAATGTGATGGTGGATGTAAAAGTGGTGAAGAGTCTCATGCTTTTATTATTTTTTTGGTGAAAGAGCTTTTCAAACTAAATTTGTCTCTGAAAATTCTTCTGCTTGCAATAAATGGAATGGAAAGATGAATTTTGCTTGTCAATAGATTTTTTTGGGGTAAAGTTGCTGACAGTTAATGCTGCCATCAACTTGGCTGTAGTTGGCAATAATATTTTGCAGAAAAGTTAATGTCTTTCATAATACCTGTTTAACTCTTTAAATAATAATTATATAATATTTAATATAATAAAATTTGTTTTCATGTATTTTGATTAATTGCTTTTTATTATATTATATATAAAAATTCTTATCAATTAGACTATATATTATAATAAATAAAACATGATTGTGAATTAAAAATAGCAAAATTAAAATTTAATTTAATTTCAACAAGTTAATTTTGAAATATAGTTTCTAAAACTAAAAGAAGAAAAAACTAAGTTTAAAAAAACTCATCACCATAAAATTTTCAAAGTTTACAAAACCAAAATCGTCTATACAAAACAAAAAGTCACCTCTATTTCGGTATAATGTAATTTTAGTTCTTGAATAATAATCATTTACTCATTTTAGCTAGTAAATTAAAAATTAAATCACTTCAATTTTTCATTTAAGAAAAAACATATCTTTTTTTTTATATCATTGAGCTTTGATAACAAATAATCATAGTCACTCCCGCAATAGAAAAATTGATAACAAATAATTTTAGAGCCACTCCAGCCATTGTAAAATTGGCATTTCATATTTCTTTTTTTAGTCAGAGATTAAAGATTTAGATATAAGATTACTGCACATTTCCCAAAAAAATAAATATTGTAATTATAAAAAAATACTTTAAAATTTTTAAAAATCCATTATGCCTAAAAAGCGTTCTGAATTTTTAAGCTGGATAAATCACATCTCATTCTCGAAAAATAAACGATAGAACAAATCCGCAACAAAGGGCGAACAAGACCAACAACCCACCCACAAGCAGTTGACTCAAAAAGAAACAATTACAACAAACCACAACATGCCCACGCGAGCGGCCAACAAAACTCTGAAAAAATTTAGCCCATCTCTTGATTGAAAACCCCATCACCAAGAGCAACTCCAACGGCAGCTCTATCGACGGAAACCTGCTGGTGACATGAGAACACTATAGCACGACGAAGCGATGAAGTATGCTCCTCAAGCTTTTGCCTGACGGGGCAACAGGGGCTGGAAAGAACCAAGAAATCAGGACATGCGCAATTTTAAAAATAATAGAGTGCGAAGACATAGAAGAAGCATTAAAAATGCAATCATTCCTAGCTAGCCAAACATTCTACACAACAATTTTGATGACAAAGCCACCAAGAAAAGCTATGGGAAGGACGAAGTCTGACCCAGCAGACCCTCCAAACATCCGCCATCCACCAAGAAAGTATAGAAGGATTTGACTGAGAAAATCCCATTAACAGTGAGGTTCCACCATTTTTTATCACCCTCCGGATCGGTGGCACGTGATTAAATGCGCAGCAACACCCTTCCCACTTTCGGCTCCTCCCTAAACGATATCTGGTTCAACCAAAAAACAAGCTCACTAAAGTTGCGAATTTTTCAAATACCAAACAATCTACGAAATTTTAAGTAATTTCTTTCTTGTGCAATATACTCCCTCCGTTCCTTTCTATCTGTCGTGAATAACTGAATTTCACATACCAAGAAAGTTGATTATCTCACATAATTTAATAAAAAATTAGTTATCTTTCCAAAATTATTCTTAATTTATATCTTCACATTTCTCTCTCATATTAAATTTCAAGAATAGAATTAAATAGAGTGTTAGAGTAATTTTGGAATAATAATAATAATAATAATAATAATAATAATAAATACTTCTTGATGTTTAAAAATGACGGATAAAAGGAACAGGGTTTATGACATATAAAAAGGAACAGAGGGCGTAGCTGGTAGTTCATCAATAATTTCAAAAATTACAAATAATTTTAAAAAAGTAAATGTAGTTTCAGAAAGTTAGAAAAATTTCAATGTAAATTATAGACCAAGGATTCAAAAAGAGATAATTGCAAATAAGGGAAACTATAGGATGGTTTAATTATATAAATTAAATTTACAAGAAACTAATATATGTGATTTATTTAATTTTTTATAAAAATAAAATAACAAAAATCCACTGACTAATAAATATTCTAGAACAATTCATAGCAAGGCTGAGATAAAAAGGAGCCCAAGAACGTTTGGTTGGATCTTTCACTTATGGACTATAAATGAGGCCCATGTCATAATCAAGCCTCTTCTCTTTTTCTTTGTCTAGCTTTTTATATTTTCAAATTTTTGTATAAATCAAACCAATTCATAATATTAATATTTTTATAAGTTTTATAATTATTATTTTTCTATTCTCCTCCTATAGCTCATGTCATTCTATATAAAGTTTTCATTCAAAAAATAGTTTTCACAACCTCAAGGGAAAACCTCTAACTCTTTTTTTCTTTTTTTGACCGTATAAATTTTTTTTTTAAAGAAAATCACATCTCATAAACTTTTGTAATGTAGCCAAAGAACATAAAAACAATATTTAATTTAATTCATTTTTAATTAAAAAGGCCGAACACCATAAAAAAACATTAGCATGGAAAAGACATAAAATTTTTTATTTCAAAATTTTATTTAAATTTGTTTTAAAAAATAAAGTTTTTTGCGTGGAAGACATTATCTGTTAAGTGAAAACAATGGGTTGAAAATACATAGTTTTGGTTTTAAGAAATTAATAAATAATAGCTGAGATCATTTCGTAAGATTTGGAATGTTGAAAAAAGTTGAGAAAAGATGTTAAAATTGATCATTTTGTCCAAAAAGGCACTTTAATTAATTTTATTTTATTAGTGTGAATTAGTGGAAAACTGAGCTAATTAAATGCTGATATAAGCAAGTTGTGAAAAGTTTTTTGTACTCTTCTAACCTTTGATTACTAGTCAAAAAGTACTAATAAATTGATTGAAAAGAATTTTTTTAATGTGATAATGTTTTTTTCATGAACTTTGATCATTTAATCAAAAGCTCCTCCCCATTTCTACTAAAAAAACTTTTTCCGTATAAATTAGTACAAGCATAATTCAAACCCCCATCTCTATTATTGCTTTTTGACCAATAAATGAATTAAAATTTTTAATTATAAATATACATTTAATAGTAAGATATCATTAAAATTTTGAAAAATAGATTTAACAATATTTCGGACAATAAACTACCACGGATTGAAAAATTAAATGAAATAAATAAATAAATGCATTTTTGTTATATGTTTAAAAATAACATACTCCATATTGATTAAGATTTTTTTATTTGAATATATACACACATTGTCATCTTTAGTTTATAAAATAGAATAAGAACAAGTAGATAATGATTTGATGACAAATAACCTAACTATATGACTTTGATTTAAAAAGTTAGGCCAAATTCCACGGTAAAATTAATCCTAGTGCTAAGATGTAGAAGATCATTAATTAACCTAGTGATGCTCTCTAATCCACTTCTTAAACCTAAACAAAAAAACCTAATCCATAGAATTAGTGCTATATGCTTTTTATAAAAATAATAATAATGATAATTTTTAATATAGGAGAATGACTCTAGAAGGAAACCTTTTTTATACCCAATTGATTCTCCAAAAATGGAAATATAAGAATGGAAACATAAAAATAATATTTTTCAAAAATATTATAGTCTTCATAATGGACACATACATCAAGAGAGATGTGGTGAGCAACTTGTCCAATGTAATGTTTTGGTCACTAGAGATTCCAACCAAGTAATATTTGTTCCCTAATCCCTTTCAAAAACCTCATTAATTAGTGATTAAACTAATTACTAAAAGCTTCTTAGCTACTTGTTCTCTAATCCAAACATCTAATTAGGAATCCACCTACTATAAAAAAATATAAAACTAATGATAATTGTTGCTCATGAATCCATGATGATGCCATGTTATTTTTGAATAAAAAGTGGATAAACCACCCGATTTATTAAAAGGGGAACAAAATTACAAAGTGCTAAATCCTCTCACCGAGCTAGGGAAAAAGTCTGGAGAAAGCAAAGAGCGAAAAGTAGAGGGAAGTCTAATCGAGCGAAGACGCCTGCCCGGCATCTCGAGCCCTCATTAGAGAAGTAGTAGTAAGCAAATGCCTGAGCGATGTAGTCGTTGTCGAGATCGCCGAGTGGGATTTGAGGCTCTAGCTAAAAAAGTTGAGTGAGAGCTGATTGATTGTGAAGCTTCATTGAGGGCTTTTGTTGATGTCCGTCGCACGCTGTTGACGAACCGGGAAAGAAGCATGTTAGCGCTTTATAAATAATATTGAGATGCGAAGATGCGATAATTGAAATACGTGAATATTTCTTTCAAGCCGATGATATTCCAGTGATTGACGGACGTGAGGTCCCGTGAGGATTCGGTCTTTCGAGGGCTAAGGATGGTATCCAAAATGGTCCACAAAGTGAGAGAATTGTCTCATGCCATGTTATTTAAGTAGAGGGTTTAGTGATGACAAAAATAATAAATTACTTGGTAATGATAATTATTTTTATTATTATATCATCAAGTTGTTGCTAGTGCATTCTTTTTTACTTGTGTGATTTATCAACTCAGTAAACTCCAATTCACTTGTGAATAATTAAATAAATATTTAACCTTTATTTATTAACTCGATCGATGGGCCACCTTCTCAGTGTGGATTTTGTAGTCCGAGCTATATATATATACATATATATTTTAACATTTAGTTGGAAGGAATAACAATATTTATAATTATTGTTTTCTCCCACCTCGATTTTAATCAAAATTATATATATTAGTAGCTCTAAATGCACAAAAAATAAACCCAAGTTGAAAGGTGTACTCCATTACGACAATCAAGCATAATCTTAATCTTTTGGACTCAGCCATCAAACTTGGTGAATGAGGCACAAACTTCGACTTGACTAAAGAGTTGATATCTCTCTTCCTCTTTTGCTACTAGGATAAATAATTCACTTACCCTGATTGTTTTCTAGATACCATTAGTGTTGTGAAATGTAGGACTGGATATAGCGAAAGCATGACTAAAATGAAAAATAAGAATAATAACGCTGAAAAATAAAGCGACACAAAGATATTACTTGAAAACCCCCTAAATAATTAGGGTAAAACTACCAGCGAGGATAGAAGAAATTCACTCAAGTGGGAAAAATTTTCGTAGTTTCACAAAACCTCTCTCAATAATAAGGAGAAAACCAAGTATCACCTCTTATACTAGGAGAATAGTACTAACTCTCAAACTATTTTTCTCACACCTCTCACCCTTCTCTCTCTCTCTCTCTAACTTCCTCACTCTCACTGTGTGTCTTAACAAATGTCAGTGGGGTTTATATAGCCCTCTCACCAAACAAACCAAGGGCTAGGGATCATGTTTGATCCAAGGGCTCATAATGATGGGGTAGGTGGCACCTACCCCAAATAATAAAATATTCCCCACTAATCTCTTCACCCTACCACCAAGTCGCATGACAAAGAAGGAGAAATGACATCCTTGCCCTTCCATGTTGATGAAGAGCATAGTGGCATGGGTCCAATCAACGATCAGGCTGGCACAATCAACAATTAGTACATTTGTTGATTGATATTTAATATTTTTATATTTTTATCTTCTCTAGTTTTTTTATCCAATATAATTGATATATAGTATGTAACTGTTCTTGTTTTACTTGATAAAATTGTGACCAATCCACTTTTTATTAAGGTTGATTTTGTTTTAAACAATGGTCCATGAATTCTTATGTTTTATTAGTATGATTCAATGCACGTTAAGATAATTCTCTATCCTTTATTGTGAATATAATAATATTAGGAAAAACCATCAGATAAAAAGAACATAGGCACATAGAATTTGGTTCACTAGTTATAACACTACACAACTAATTTGGTGAAATCCACTTTGAACACACTTAATTTGTAAGAAATTTCACGTTGAAATATTACATTCACATTTATGTTTTTCACTCAAAAGGTGTCAAACTTACCATAAATCTATGTCACTCAATTCTTATCCATTAGCAAGATAAAATCCTTTTTAATAACAACTTAGCGTAATTAATATACTTACTAAATTATTAAAATATACTTATGTTTCTAATTGATATATTTCCAAATAAGTTTTCTAACAATTGAATATAAATTGAAAATAACCATAAATAACCAGAGACAATTCTCTTCATCATTTTTTTTTTCATTTTTTATTTAGTATAATAGATAAGAATATATATTATTAGCGAACGACTGAAAATGAATGTATAATTCAACAATATTAAAATACTAATACATTAAATAAAAAAAAACCGTTAATATAAAGATATGTTGATTTTTTTTTACAAATAGGTAATATGCTTCTCTAATTTAAGAGAAATCAGATACATGCATAAATGTGGAACAAGCTCAATAAGTATATATACTTTTTATTTGCTGTGAACATTGGAGTTTGATCTCGGATATTCTCTGAAATAAACACTCTACTAAAGAGACTTTATACGAATAAATTATATAAATTGTTGGTTTTATATGGGGTCTTAATAAATATATTTATATATAATTCATTGGTAACATAGGATAAAAGAGTGGTGGTTTGGCACTAGTTCACTAGTTATAGCATCTAATTATCACAAGCCTAATCTAGTCTCACACGCTTAGCATGGAATTAGTCTTATCCACTTTTAATCAGGAGAAAGACTTTGAAATAGCTTTAATTCGTCGGCAAAATCATGATGAATTATTACCTTCTTTTATTTTACTTTCAAAGGTGTCAAACTCGCCAAAATTATGACGCTTTGAAAAAATAAATCTACGTCACTAAGTCAAATCAAAAGTAATTATTAAAAATTAATTAACAACAATAATTATTTTTATTTTTATTTTTATTTTATTTTATTTATTGACACATCTTATTTCTCTCCATTGTCATCCAATGTAATTAACAGATGGTATGTAACTAATATTACTTTTGCTCAATAAAATTGTAATTTATCTAGAATTTTTGTGTTTTATTAGCATGATTCAATGCATGTGAAGATAATTATCTATCTTTTTGTTGTAAAATATATATAATAATATAGGAAGACAATCTAATGTAAAGAACATAAGCAAATAGAATTTGGTTCACTGGTTATAATACTTTACAAATAATTTGGTCTAATCCACTTTTAAAACACTTTAATGGGAAAAGACTTTGCATCACTTTAATTTGTAAGACAAATTAAAGTGAAATATTACATTCACTTATTATTTTACTTTAAAAAGGTGCCAAACTTACCATCAATTCATGTCACTCCAATTTTTTTATAGATTAGAGTAAAATCCAATTTTTAATAAAAACTTGGCACAGTTAATATCCTTACTGAATTATTAAAAATAAATTGATGTTTCATAATTGATACATTTCTTAATAAGCTTTTTAATAATTGATTTAAATATAAATTGAAAAATAATTGGTATAAGTTAATTAAAGGGATAAATAACAAAGAGACAATTCTCTTTTTATTTTTAAATTTTTTTAATATAATACACAAAAAAATAAATATTATGTTTCTGTCAGATGATGATAATATATATAAAAAAATAAAATAAAATGAATATCATTCAACAATTTTAGAATTCTACGTCAACGCACTAGTTTGAGTACATTAGCGTCGGATCACTCACGTCGGGTCTTCGTCTTGAGTGTCGAGCGTGGTTACGAGTTCGATCGCATCTCACGAAAGTGAGGCAGCGGTTCAGTGGTGAGTAGTCTGTCTCCCGCGTGTTCGTCATGGGTTCAGTGACATCGCGCTTTTCTATTCTACTCTATAAAAATGAATTTATAAAATAAAAAATATTCAATATAAAAATATATGCTGATCTTAATACTCAAAAAAATAATAAATAATACATTGGTAATATAGGGAAAAATTAAGAATGGTGCCTCTAAGCTAGTCTACAAACTTAGCATGGAATTAGTCTTGTCCATTTTAATCAGAGAAAGATTTTGAAATGCCTTTTTAATTCATGAGGCAAAATTATGATTATTTCAAAATGAATCAACGTCATTAAGTCAAATCGAAAACAATTAATTAATTCTATTAAAAACCTCGCCACAATTTTAGCACATATAATCATTAATAATAAATAATATAATTCATCATTTTTCTTTTTCCATTTTTCCCCAATTTGATTTATCTAAAAAGGCTTGTCTTTTCAATATCAAACCATGGATGGTGATGGCTCCAGTGAACACTGCCAAACAAGAAAAGTGCGCCATTTACATCCACTCTCCCATTTTTATTTTTTATATAAAATTTTTCACAATTATATAATATATATAAATATTATTTTTAATATAATTTATTTTGATCATTTTATTTATTTATTTATTATTATTATTATTTAACAAATTTCAAGCATGTATTAGAAAAAGTTGTACTTTTCTTTACTTCACTTACAGAAGTCAAGTGTTTTTACTGTTTGGTTGTCCAGATGTCCTCGAGATAATCAA
This sequence comes from Dioscorea cayenensis subsp. rotundata, assembly GCF_009730915.1. Classification (NCBI taxonomy): domain Eukaryota; kingdom Viridiplantae; phylum Streptophyta; class Magnoliopsida; order Dioscoreales; family Dioscoreaceae; genus Dioscorea; species Dioscorea cayenensis. Next base: position 37,313 of record NW_024086795.1, read on the forward strand.
TTGAATTAAATTCATATTATTTGAGAATTTTTAAATATAAAAACATCTATTTATTTATATTATTTAATAATTAATAACTCATACTAATCATTTATATATATATATATAATTTAGTGCGTTTAGTGCTGTGGGCGAGGCGGAGCATCAAAGTGTGTTGTTGTACGGGTGGGAAATGACGTTGGGTGTGGGCCCCGCCACTTAGGCCCTAATGACCTGACCTTAGTCTCCTATGGCCCACAACGACTTCATGGGCCTTTAGACACAGCCTGGCCCACCAATCATACATCGTTATCGAGCCCCAAAAACCCACCTGACCCACGTGTTCATCTCCCTATTGCTCAGGGGTTATCCCAACGTCTTTTTCCGAGATTGATACCAACCGTTCGATTTTTATATGGATGGCCTCGATCTTTTTATTGATCCTGACTGCCCGTCCTCCGCGGTAAACTTTACTGCTTTTTTGCTCCATTTTTCATATAATAAAACAAATAAATCATTAATATATATATATTGATAATAATAAAAGAGTGATAGTTTATTTTTCTTCAATCTGGTTAAAAATTATTATTTTATCTAAATTTATCAAATTTAAATATGTATATATATACGTAAGTCCAGTTTTAAGTTAATATAATTAAAATGGCAACAAACAATGAATTGTTTACAACTTTAGTTTGTTAGGTAAGTGACGCATAGCTCATAACAAAACCAACATTAAACCAAAAAATTGATGCATTGGTGCACATCATGTGACTCAACCACTTCACCTTATATGACATCAATCGATACCATGCTTCTCCTTATGCCCCTCTAAATTAATTCACTTTTCCATTTAATATTTATATATATACTCTTTGTTTTATGATCATATTTCTCCAAATATGTGTATTAATTAGTAGGTTTTTTATATGAAGGTTTTTTTTCAATGAAGCGGTAATTTATTCATTTAAAATATATATATGTGAAGGTTTAGAGATATAATTTTTGTATTAATATCAAGCAAGTGACCATAAGGAAAAGAGGTACTTATTCAAGGAGACATGTTAAGAAGGTAATTAAAAGAAATGGTTGGTAGAAATTAAATTATGCTTTAATAGTCATAAAATGAGAGAGAAAAATAAAAATAAAAATAAAAATAAAGGTGATGATGTCTTAATATTGACCCCACCACCTTTCCTCTCCCCCACATTCCATGCCCATCATTATTATTGTCTATCTCGTCATAAATAAATTTAAATATAATAATATATTATTATTATTATTATTATGAGCAAAAACACTCTAATATAAAAATTAATATTATTTAAATAAACTCATGTATAATTTTTTTATCAAAATGAGAAGAAATAAGTACCATATAAAAAGCTCATTTCTCACATTTCAAGACTCTTTAATTTTTTCTAAAATAAACAATTGAATTAATATAAACGATATTATTTTCAAGCATTTATGTGAAGTGTTATTTCTTAACATTTCTCACTTTAGACCATTTCTAAGCAAATGAAAGAATGCCTTTTTGTTTTTGCATAGATGTATAAATTTGTTTTTAAAAACATAAAAATATATGATTCAAGAGATATTATTATTAAAAGAATTTAATTTATGCTTTTTATTTTTAAAAAGTAAATAAATGATTAATTAAAAAGTGATATGTTTTTTTATTAAAAAGTGTTATATATATATATACATTTAAAATAAAATAAACCTATTAAATATAACATAATTTCTTCAAGTATGAGTTAGAGGTCTAGCCATAGAGGGCCCAATTATGGATAAGTTCACATTAACATCATCCAATTAAAAGTCCCCAACATCTCAATGAATATAAAACTTCAACAAACCAAAGAAGATTATTAGCCCAAAAATTGAAAAAGAAAAAGAAAAAAAGAAGAACAATGAAAGCAAACTTAAAAATAAAGACTCATTGAGTAGTTTCATTTTCCTTTTTCCAGACAAAACACATCCACTCGTTTCCCATTCAATCACCACTCGTTTCCCACTTTACTACTCAAAAATCAAAATACAAGAACCTCTTCATTCACACTATAAATACAACCACAAACACAAAACTCATATATATCCCTCATCTTTTCCAACCACAAAAAGAAACAAGAAATGAGGACTTTAACAAGCATTGATTCACAAGAAATATCACAAGGGCCATCAATGAGTACTCAAATGGCTCACCATCAACAGCCAAACTCCGGTTGGCATTCTCCGGTGCCATATCTCTTTGCCGGCCTCGCCGCCATGCTCAGACCTCATCGCCTTTGCTCTTCTCATCCTTGCTTGCTCTTATTGGAAACTCTCCGGGTTTCCGGAGTCTCAAGAAACAGATACTGGAGATCAGCAAAAAGGAAAGTGATAACAACAACAAAGTTATATCTAATCAATTTGAATTGAAGCATGTTGTGGTGATCATGGCAGGGTGAAGAGAAGCCAACCTTCTTGGCCACTCCCATGTCTAGCAGAGCCTCTTCTTTTGAAGATAGAATTAGTGAAGAGAATCACAAGAAGAGTAGTTCTCATGAGGAAAGCCATGAGCATTCTTGATAGGTTATTGATTTCTTAATTACTTACTTCATATATATATATATATATTATGTAGGAGAATTGAAAGAGTGATTCAATTCGAGTGAAGGACTTTTTTTTCACCAGAGTTTTCTATTCTTTGGTGTTTGATGAATGATTTAAGTTAAAGGTATGAAGTCATATCATCATGTTGTTTGTTTTGGAGTTATATATGGAGATGAAGTTTGTGGTTGGAATTAGGGAATGGGTAGCTTTTGGTTTGGCTTTTTTAAACCACCTTTTGCACTTCTTTTCACCTTTTTTTTCTATCTTTATTTGAGTGAGGGAATGAGAATAAATGACTTTCTCATTGATTCCTTGTTAAGTTTAATCTCTTAGTTTTGTCCCCTAGCTTACAACAGATATATCTTAATTTTCTCATGTTATTTTCCACAGCAAAGACTTGATTATACATCTCTTGGATATTATATAATATTATATGATAACTAAAATGAAAGGAAAAGGAATTCCACAAAAGTATATATATATCTCTTGGTTTTTGTTGAGAAAACAAAGAAAAACATGTGTGGATGATTTGTAAGAGTGTCATTGGTCACTAAATAATGCCATTCCAAGTGATGCCAGATGACACATAAAAGATGTATGACCAGTGCATCTGATACTTAAAAGCCAAATGGTGCTTCTTCATTGCTATAATGCTAAAAATTTAACAAGTTTAAGATATATGTATGTATGTGTGTATGTATAATGTATATAAAACTGAAGATATATGAATGTATAATGTATGTGTAATGTATATAAAATTATATATCATGTATAAATATCTATAATGTATATGTAATTAAAGTTTACGTGTTTTCCTTGATCTAAAGACAACTTATAGTTGTCATTAGTTGTTATTGTGAGGGAATGCACAAAGGATTTTACAATGATTATGGCATGCCTCAAACCCGACAAACCAGGCCCGGTGCGGTAAAAGTCATAATCGAAAATTTACAAAAAATTTACTAAATACTACCTCATAGTTAACAATAAAGACAAAATTACAGACCGACGCCCTGGATAGGCATGCTACTTGCTCACTCTTGCTAAGCTATTATACTCCTGATTTGAAAAAAAAAAATTAATAATAGATTATGAGCTTGACAACCCAGCAAGTATCCACTAAAAATATTGAAATCATAAAATTTCAAAATTTCAAAACTCAAACAAAGTATAATAAAATATAAGTTTATCATAATCAAATTCAGAAATCAAGTTTACAATAAAACATAACTGATAAAAAAGTCAAACATATATATCCCACAAATAACTATTGCCAAAACAAAATGTCAAAGATCATTTGTTTATTCTCGGTGACCCGAACCAGAATATCAGAGCTCATTTGTTTACCTTCGGTGACCAAAGGCAGAATATCAGAGGTTGTTATTCTTCATCGACGGAACGGTGAGAAACTATAGTTTCTTAAGAGAGATACATGTCGACATCGTTAGTGTTAAACCCCAGTGATAGGGTTAGTGTATAGTTAATTGGGGACTATTTTGTATGTCAAAATACTTCATATTTACAAAACAACAAATTATTAAGTTCGAATTGAGCAAAATACAAAAGTAATTTGACAAGCAAAAATATCTAGAAAGTCATGTGATCACCATTTTTTTATCATATTAAAATAAACAAATTATTTGAATCCAAACTTAAATTGATATTTTTTTAAAAAAATATTATTAATCAGAAAACAAAAAATATATATATAAGTTTCAAGCAACTCGGGAGGAATATAACAATCATAAATTAAATAAACTATCTAATAATTCAGAATTTAAGTAATCAGAAACTAAATGCTACGTTTGGATTGGGGGATGGTGAGTGAAACTAAAGTAAAACGAGGATTTTGGAGGGTCAGAGTAAGCCATTTCCTTGTTTGGATAGATATTTTTAATTTACAAAAGGAAATGAAGGGTTAACTCTAGTACTCTAAAACCCTCCAAAACCCCGCTTTTTCTGGCAACCCGATTTGGGGTGCTGGGAGAGGCAGAACCCTACTAAAATATTTAAAAATATTTAAAAATATTTAATACCTTATTTTTTAAAAATTAATTACATAATGTCACTTGAGTTTCTTATTCCACTTTTTAACTTAATTTTTATTTTAATCAGTATTCATATGACACCCATTGCAAATCTTTTATTTTTTTATGTATTTTTATTTACTTATTTATTTATTTGTTTGTTTATGGCGTGTTTTTTATCTCTCAATTCATCCTTAGAAGAATTTATCTCAATAAAATACCTTACTATAAAAATTTTATTCGAAGTATAAATCAAATTAAAAAATTTTAGTGAGAAAAAGAAACTAATAATTATTTAATTCAACATGATTACTACGCTATAATTAAAATATTAAAAATAGGATTACTAAAGTGATCTTGTGTTCAGAGGAATTGGTATTTAAATAATTTATAACATATTTTTCAAAAATAAAAAAATAAATGATTGTATTTGAGACTTAGTCAAAAATTAAAATATAAAAAAATCAAAAATCAAAATAATGATGATAATTATAATAATGATAATAATAATAAGAATATTATTATTATTATTTATTAAAAATTTATTATATGTCCTTTCTCTCCTTTCCCTTCCTTAACGAAATAAGGTTTATCAAAAAACCGTCATTTCTTTTTGTCCATAATATTTGTCTATCTAAATAAAGGATTAAACCTTTTCTTTCCCTACATAAAATTTATTTATTCAAACAAGAGTTAAACCCTGATTAACACCAACGATAACTTCAAATCGTAACCCAAACACCAATGTCAAGCCTAGCAAAAGATCCTATATTTTACAAATAATTTCTAAAATCGAAACCAAAAAATATAGCTTCTTAAATGAAATCGTAGGTGTGGCGTGTCAAATGTTTTCAATTGACTATACAATGTTGGGCCCACTCAACAATACAACTAAATATGGGCAAGGTTGGCATCTGGCTATTAACACAATGATTAACCATAATCGACAGCAATGATCATGGATTAAGCAACTAAAACAGCATCACAAATCTGACACACATACACATGCAACCAACAATTTCAGACATGCCCTTTCTAATAAAAATATCTCACAATATATAACTTTAAATAAGATTAAATTTTAGGAGCATATAATTAACTTAAAATTAAACAACTTTCTTGTTAAATAAAAGTCCTGATTCAACTTCTAAGATCTTCAAATTCTCTGCTCAATCATTATGCTTCCTACAGAAATGTTATTGAGTACACCTACAAAAATCTGATGATATCTCACAAATTACAATGGTAAAAAATTTAAAAGTTGGCAGAGCCAAAAATACAATCATCTTTTACAACTTTTTAATATAAGTCTAAATCTAAAACAGACTCTACAATCACAAAATAGATTAATAAATTCTCAAGGGCTGCACAGAAATATTGACCACGTCACATGTGTTTAAAGCTTATAATTTACAAGATACTTATGTAAAAATCATGAAATTTTACAGTAAACTAGTTAAGATTAATATCTATAAATTCCGTATTTTAATCTCCTTTAAAATCAGTCTCTAGATCTTCCAAAATCAAAGAGGGATTTTTGCTATGCTAATATGAAATTTATGAATCTTATCCTCAAATTAAATCAAATAAAAATTCTCACCAAACCCTAGTCCTAACTAGTATCATGCCACAACAATAAAGAGCAAAACAAAATAAATCAGAACTTTACATGAACAATAATAGTGAAATAAACCTTCGATGGTGAGATCCTTCCCTCTTCCTCATCTCCAGCACCACAAGTAATTAATGAGAGGCGCTCGATCTAACTTTTTTAAACGACAAGATAGAATGAGGCGAAAGAGGTGGGTAGGGGTTTGATATAAAGTAATTGAAACATAAAAGTATAAAAATGTAAAAACAAAAAACAAACAGTAACGTTAGAATTTTTTTAAAAAAAATATGGTGGGGACTACAGGTTATTTCTTATTTATATATAAAAAAAGCAATGCCACCTCTTGTTCTGTGGCCCATAGATAAGAATTTAACCGCCATTGTACATTTGTACACACATATATGTTATCTTGTGGGTTAGTATTGAAATTTGAGAGAATGCCCAATAATTTTCTTTGTTGTATTATTTTTTAATATTGTATTTTTGATTTCAACTTACATATGGAGGAGCCTTTATAATAAGAAAGTTAATATTCATTTCTTTCTCTACTAAAAAGGTTAAGGGTTGGATCATGTGGCCTAGCTATATTTTTTAAATAAATAAATATATATATATATATAAAGAATATGTTATAATTATTTATAGATTAATAAATAAAATAAATTTTAATATTTAAATGGAACTAGTTCTAATGTAGAGATGGTCCGGTGGATAGGAATTTAATAGTCGTGCTGACTTGTACTCATATATATATATATATATCTTGACAAATATACGTTATATTGTGAATTAATATTGAAGTTTCAGAGAATGGCCAATAATTTCCTTTGTTATAGTATTATTTTTTAATATTGCATTTTAATTTTTTTTTTAATCAAGTTACATATGGAGCAGCTTTTATAATAAAAAAATTGATATTCGTTTCTTTCTCTACTTAAAAGTTAAGAATTGGATCATTTGGCCTTATCTATATTTATATATATATATATATATATATAAAGAGAATATGTTATAATTATTTATAATGTAGAAATGGTCCTAGACTTGAAACATAAAGTGGCTAATTATTAGGACCACAAAATTAACAAACCAAATAGAGGACCATCTCTATTTCATAGATAATATTCTTGGTCTCTATTATACCATACATAGTGCACCAAAAGATCACGCCATGCATCAAAATCAATCTCTTTTCACCTTCACACTAAACTTCTAAGGACCAAGTTATAATTAAGGGTATCTATCTTTGAGCATCAAATAAAGTTTCTATACTTTGACTCATTTATTGAATTCCAAAACTTGAGATTATATTTATTTTCAATAATTTTTTTTATTTTTTTTTATTTTTTTCTGAACTAATTTGATTTTGGACTCTAGTATCTGTTATTTTTTTTTAATAAATTTATGATATATATATTTTATCAATATACATATATATATATATATATATTACATTAATATTATACTTTCTTATAAATTTTACATTAATCATTTTACTTCAAAATGTAAATTTGTGGAAATTTTATTTATTTTGAATCAATTATATTGGGTAAAAGGGTGAAAATGAAAATAAATCACGTTAAATGATCCATTGGCTTCACTACTATGACTTTTTTTTTTTGGAACATTAGGCTTGTCTATTATGGGTAAATTTTTTATTTAAAAAAAAATCATTATAGACTGTGATGTGAGTTATATTTAAATAGGATTCACAAGCATTCATTCTTTTTAAATTAAAATATCAACATATCTGATAAAACATGCTAATCATAGAAAATTAAGGAAACAATACATTCATAGAAAATTAAAAATATTGCATCCTATTGTGAACTGAAATTCATTTTAAAGTAGAATTCAACAAGAAAAAAAAAAGTTAATGTATGGCAAATCATCACAAAACATCATATAATTATAATTAAAGTCATATAGCTTTCCTTCTTGACATGTTTGATGAAATGGATTATAAATAACTAACTTAACATCTATATATAAATATAATTTAAATGAAAAAAGAACAATCATATAGAACCTATATAACTCTATAATGAGAAGTTATATTATTATAGAATAAAATATGAAAAATAATCAGAATTTTATATTCTATATGATACTTCAAATTTGAGAATTTCAAAAAACAAATATGTAAATCAACTATCCAAAAAATCAATTGGGCTTGTTCACTAAGCCCTAAGCCCATATTTGATATTTCTCTCACAACTAGTGTCATTGTACCTTAACCATGCATTGTGACTTATAATTGGTTTTTTCTTATTTGATTATTCAGAATTTAAAATTACATATTTATTTAAGAATTATTGTTTATTTTTATTATATATATATAGATATTGCATCTTCTACGCACGTCGTCAGATTTAAAATCTAAAAAAATTGATTATCAACCGTCATATCATCAACCAACGGTGTCGACCATTCAAATGCATAATTTTACTTTGATTATAAATAGTTACACATTAAAAAATAAAGTACACAATATTATAATCTAAATTGTAGATTGTGATCGTAATAATATACACAATATTTTAATTTAAACTATCGATCGTGAACATAATAAAAATTAATCAATCTGTATTGATTAGGTACCATGCTCGGCGGTCGTATTGTTCATGCATCATTATGTGATTATTTTTCTCGTACTTACTCTCACTCATGCACGTGCTCATATATATTTATATATATATATATATCCGTTGTTGGAATCTTGTTTGTCCATAAGCTCTTTTATCTTAAATTATTGCAGTTAAGCACTTTGAAAAGTTAGTGTGACAACGTCATGTCATTGCACCTGAATATAAAAGCTTTTTTATACTGGTCACTGAATCTATCTTTTTAACTTTTTTTTGGGAGATCACACACCACTCAAAAGTCACTTCACAGTGTTGCAAGATATTTATTGTGAATCGGAGAAAATAATTTCATTTAAATTAAATAAATTAACTTATTATTATTTATTCAATTGCCATATATTTTTTATAATTACAACAAATAAATATATATTATTTTGATTTATTATTTAAATTTAAAAAATTATTGAACATTAAAAAAATGTGAAACATCTTGTAAGTTTTTTTAAAATAAAAGTGAAAAATCATAATATATTTAACAAAAAAAATGAAGACGACAAGATTCTAAAAGGATAATAACAAACAAAAAATAATCATACAAAAAGAAAAGACCACATGCTAAACAAAACACAACATGAGTCTTGTATGACTTGGAACCAATATTAAACTATGTGATTTTGTTAATGGAAATTAAAAGATATTTATAAATTAAAGGTATATTTTTTTATGCTGTAATTTATAAATAAAATTTTCTTTAAAGAAATGATAATAGGATACTAAAATATTTAATAAATAATATATATAAAATACCATTAATTATTTGATGACCCTTATGAATGAGGATGTAAATCTCAACAATTTATATGATACATATCAAATTATTTAACAAAAATAAGGTTGAATTTTTCAAACATTTAATAATGTTTGAAGATGAAACATAATAATAGAATGTGTATAAAAAAATACATAATATACAACATTTTGTAGCTTGAAAACCCATCAAACAAACAACAAGGACAATAATTATTCATGGAATATAAGATTTTGTTATCAGTTATATATCCATGTATTACAGTGAATTCAATTGCTTAGCTTGTAAACTAATTGAGATTCATGGTTATTATTTTTTTTGGAAAAAAAAACATTACATAATCCATGGCATTCAACTTCCTCTTCCTCACACATACATACCCTCAAAAATTATTTTTCAAAAAAAACCCCACATTTTTGTCAAATATAAAAGAGATTTTCTTTAGCAGCACTTTCCTGATTTCCGTTTCCCCATTCCCGTTTCCCACACGTTTCCGGTTCCTTTCCCTCAAAAAACACTCACCAAAAAAAAGGAACCGTAAATGACAACCGTAGATCACAGATCGGACGGTTGAGAACGATAAGAAATAAACCCCTCCCGCCAAAGGCGGTGGAATCAAGAGCGTCGTAGATCAGAGATCGGACGGCTCAGAAGGAAGGGACGACGCCGTAACTTGGGTCGAAGAAATAAACCGGATCGGGAACCGGTTCAGCCACATCGGTTCGTTTGGCGAACCGGCCCTTGATCCTGGGCCGGGTCTCAGCGTAAGCCTTTCTAGAAGCATACCGTATCGTCTTCTCGAACCTTCTAGACTTCCGCTTCTCACGATACCTCATCACTCTCGCCTCTCTCTCCATCTTTGCCACCAAACCACGGCCACCGTCTCCACCGCCGCTCACCTCCGTCACCGCCTCCGGCACTACCCCGGCCTCGCCCTGCAGGAACAACCCGATCTGTAAGCATTAAATCGATGATCGGAGTCTCAACGATGTATGGATTCGAGAGCTTACGCTTTGGCTATCGGTGTAGGTGCTGAAGGAGAGGTTGATCGGAGCCGGCGCAGGCGCCGGCACGATGCTGTCCGTCTGATGGATCGAGCCAGCGAAGTCGAGATCGAGGTAAGGATCCGAATCCTGAAAGTAGAACTCGCTTGATTTTAGATCTGGGGATTTGGGGGTGGAGAAAAGCCAGGAAGGGTCATCGGCTAAGGGAGGGGTGGGTTTGGAGGGGGTTTCATAGAAAGGGAGGAGAGGCTGGCGCTCGTGTCGACGGGAGAGCTGGTTATTGGAGTGGATGTCGGCGTCACAGGTGATGCAGAGCGTGGCGGCATCGGCCTTGCAGGTCACGCTGGCCGGCGCTTGCTCGCACACCTCGCAGACCCACACCCGCTCATGGCGCGATGCCACCGTGTTCGCCCCGTGCACTCGCGTGTCGCACGCGGTGCATAGGAAAGCCTTGTCGGCTCTGCAGTAGAGCACCGCCGGCACCGTCCGGCAGGTGTCACACGGCCTCGCCGTCAGCCCCCAGTACCCACTCCTCTCTTCCAGCTCTCTCGCCATTATTCTCTTTCTTTCTCTCTGTGAGCTGTGGAACGAGATTGTTCTATTGGTTGGGGGTGTTCTATATCGCCATGGAGATGGGGGAAGTGGGAAGTGGTAACGAGTGAGAGGCTGACACGTGGCGAACTATGTACCTTGGAAATGGAGAGAGAGTGGGGGAGATGGAGGTTTTAGTCTACCCTAGCTATGATATATATATATGTAGCTCATAATTGGTTGCTTTAGTATTAGGAAGGAGTTAACTAGAATTAGAGAGTGTGGTACTAATTACATGGTTTTTTTTTATTGGTTAATATAAGAGAAAGGGATTGAAGAATGGAGTTTTTAAAGAGGTTAGAATAGTGGCTTTTTAAATATTACATTACTAAATTACGATGTTTGGGATTATTTACCAAAATACGTGAGTTGCTGGAAAAACGATAAACCTTTTCCGTTTTCGCTTTTTTATTTTTAATTTAAAATATAGAAAACGGGAGAGGTTCTCCCGTTTTTATTTTTTTAATTAGGGAAATTATGAAAAACGGGAGAAACTCTCCCGTTTTCAAATTGTTTTTAAATTTTTAATAAAAATAAAAAAACGGAGAGTAACTCCGTTTTTGTTTTTAAAGCCTTGGATTCATTCCTAGTAATGTTGTTAGCTTTTTAAATTTTTAAAGCCTTGGATTACATTCCCGGTAATGTTGTTAGCTTTTAAAATTTTAAGCCTTGGATTCCTTGTCCCTAGTAATGTTGGTTAGCTTTTTAAATTTGTTAAAAATTCTCATTAAATGTTGGTTAGCTTTTAAATTTATAAAGATTCTCATTACTTAGCTTTTTGACAACGAACACAACTATATTATCCTTTTACTAACTGGATATAAATATATCCGTTGAATTATTTTTAATATTATTTTTATATAATACCCACTCTCCCACTTCCCACGTCACACTTCCCACTTCACACCTCCCACTTCCCACTTCCCACTTCCCACTTCATATCATTCCACTCAAGAATCTGGGACAAAAGCTGACTACCAAACCCGCACCCGGGGCCAAGACGCAAGCACGCGCACAAACCCGCACTATCTCAAACGATTAGGACAAAAGCAGACTGGGCCAAACTCGCACTGGCCAAGACGAAGCACGCTCTACCAAACCTCGCACCACTCAAAACTGATTGGGACAAAGCAGATGACCAAACCTACACCCTGGGCCAAGACAAAGTACGCTGGTCAAACCTCGCACCACTCAGCCGATCGGGACAACCACGATACCAAACCTCGCACTCGCCAGCTGATTGGGACAAAGCAGATACCAACCGCACTGGGCCAAGACGAAGTACGCGCACAAACCTCGCACCACTCAAATGATCGACAAAGCAGATAGCCAAAACCTCGCACTCCACAAGACAGTGTACTACTGGTCAAACCCCGCACCACTCAAATGATCGGGACAAACCATGATACCAAACCTCGCACCACTCAAAGTGATTGGGACAAAGAGACAACAAACCCGCACCTGCCAAGACAGTACGCACGGCCAAACTCGCACCACTCATTGCTGAGCAAAGCGTGAGATGCCAAACCCGCACTGGGCCAAGACTAAGTACGCTTGGCTAAACCTACACCACTCAAGATCTGGGACAAAGCAGATACCAAACCGCACTGGCCAAGATGAAGTACGCCTTTGGCCAAACCTGCACTGACCAGCTGATTGGGACAAAGCAGATGACAACAACCGCACTGAGTCCCCGGGACGAGCACGGCCAAACCTCGCACCACTCAGATGATTGGGACAAAGCAGATAGCCAAAACCTCGCACCACTCAAAGACGTAAGCACGCTCTGGCCAAAACCCGCACCACTTAGTGATCGGGACAAAGTGATGACTGGCCAAACCTCGCAATGTCTCATAAATGAAATTTTCAAAATTCGAGCTCTTTTATATAAACCAACATTAGTAGCCCATTTTTCACCTCGCACACTATTTACTTACTCACCACTCACCCATACTCTTTTCTTATCTTCAACAACGGCGTAGACTTCACTAGTATTGCTTACTACAACGGTTCAATCATCACAGCGTAAGATACAATTATATTTTTTCGCTTGAGGATCAATCATATTTGTATGTCGAAGACCACATCTCTACGGAAAAATTTAAAAGAGATCCATCAAGAAAGCATCGACATCACGACAACCCAAGAGTTTCTATATATCAAATACCGGGCCCCAATTTCTTCGTGATCCCAGAAGATTTGCTACTCGGCCATTCAAATTATGCAGAATGACTCTAGATGTTCGGATGATGTCTCGACCGCCACAAAAAGAAATCCAGATATTGGCATTATTGAATTGTATAGTGGAGTTCAACATACGAACTTTCGAGGCGCTCCTTCCTCATCAACAAACCTCCTCAAATGACGTAAGTTCAACTCAATTTGAGACGGAGAGGATTTCATCACCACGCCAAGTTAACGAACCCGAATCTGGCTTTTGACGGAGTGGAGGGCACATGATGATCCACCATCCAATAATTATTTTTACTAATTCACAACATCTACAAGGCTGAATAAGTTCTTTCTCACGATACTCATGAAACCGAATTTTGGTCAAGACGGCCGATCCAGTCGGAGACGATGAGGACGATCGATGGTGACACTTTCTGGAAGACATCAAGCAAGTGTTGATGACATTCAGCTAGAAGAATGCAATCTTGAAGACGCTCCAACGACCGCCTATAATTTCACTGACGGCACCAACGGAGCCTCCAAGACATATGCGAACCCCTTGATTCGAAGCAATGCAAAGACAAGAATTTCCTGAGTACCCTTTATCAGATGCCGACACATTAACCGGAGCAACGATAAAATGGAGATCTTCATGTAGGCATGAGGTTTCACAAAGACGATGTCAACGAATTAAGTACATTACAAATTACTTAAATCGTCGAATACAGTTATCGAGTCCGATCCGACTCGATACTCGTAAACGTAAGTCATATGGCGATGGAGTGCAATCTGAGGGTTCACAGATCCTATAGCAAGCTTAAGACGACTTTTTGAAATTACAAAAGTACACCGGCCTCACATCGTGTATCATTAGCAACGATCTCGCAGATCATTCAAAGTCGGATTCAAACATGATTTGTCACAAATACAAGCACTAGTCCAACAAAGCAGCCCAAGCATCAATGTATCTGGGTTTTAATAGCGGAGATCAAAAATCGATACCTGGACACACACTCGACATATAGGAAAGTATGGACAGCCTACAAAAGCTGATGAAGCAAAGATTCGGCAAATTGGGAGGAGTCCCTACAACGAATTACCAAGATGGCTATCGTCATAGTCAAATGCTTGTTCCCCGGGACAATAGTTGATCTTGAGACCCAGCCAGCATACAATGGACCTTACCTGGTACGTGATGCTCGAATCTTTCATAGAGTTTTCTTTCGAGCTTCCCTACCGCGCGAGGCTTTTCAAATATTGCAAACCCGTCGCCCGTATAGATGGCACCCATATTTATGGCAAATACTAGGCACTTTTCGTTGCAGGCAATCGCACATGACTGCATGAATAAAAATATCCCGCCGATCTGGTTTGCCATCTGTGAAGGAGAAACGCTAGTGGATGGACTTTCTTCTGCAAGCATCTTACGCTCTAGTGTAACACCACAATAAGGAATATGCTTTATATCCGATCGCCACTTAATCTATCAAATCGCCTTTTAGATCGCTGGCCGTGAGACGAGTGCCCTCATGCACTCATGTTTATCAGATTAGACATATCTCGCCAATTTCATGCTGCTTCGTAAACAAAGAAATGCAACGTAATAGTTGTCAATATTGGCAAGTTATAAGATTAACTAATCTAACTCTATGCTGTCTAGCATCATCGGGTTATCTTAACTTTTTAAGTTCATCGTCAGAAAGGTTATTCAAAACCATTCAAGATTTTTAACTCCATCGGTATGGTTTACCACGAGACAACGATGAAGAGGCGTATTTAGATGGTTGGATCAACATACCGCTGGGAGAAGCTGGGCTCAAGCTGCTCGATAAAGAAGGGAGACGATATGGTCACACGACAACCAACCTCGCACGTGTTAATTCAGCTTTAAGGAACAAGAAACCCTCCTATAGCCTATGGTTAAGTCAACGCATTCGACTTAGTGGAGTTATCAGAGGAAAGGTGTACAGCGCAAGCTCGATCGCGATCAGCCCTATCTTCTCTAATCACTAATGAAGCGCAATCCAAGAAAATCAACAAGCGTCATTCAAAGACGTACGCTCACTAATCTGACGTGAAGAGAAGTCATTCATGGTAGACTGAGACGTCACCCCCGCGAATGTGAGACAAGCTAGCACTCTTCAGATCAACCTAAGATCACATCAGCGCGACTCGGTGCTTTTCAGACGTCGCATTTTCCATGTCGACACGCCCCGCAAAGACGCCGCATATTCGCTCTACATCGGGGAGAGTGATGTCGACAACGTGCTATAGGCTTCAAAACAGCTTTTTAATGTATATCGAAAGAGTTTGAGCCAAGATCAAACGAGGGATATCGAACCCTTATAATGGTCCACGCTCACGCCCTCAATATTACGATGAGAAGACCGACTTAAAGGAAGACTAAAATCTACAAGCGATTCGTGAATCTAGGATGGATATTAGGGAAGGCTGCTCAATGAAAACGCTGATGGTTTACGTCGCAACGGCGACATAGTCGCCGAAATTGTCCCCAACATCAGCCGTCCCAAGTACTCTGGCCGTAATATAGTCTAAATGTCGTTTTTCGCTTTAATGTTTTAATGACGTAAGCTCTTCATATAATTATAACATGCAATGAGTTATCATTAAAGTCTTTCTTAAAGCATACGAAGACAAGACAAATGCAAAGAAAAAGTAAATTTATACACAACATAGAACACCAAGCAAAATCAAAACTAAGATAGTTTCGATGAGACACTAAAGAAAAACAACAACTAATACAAGAGTCTACTCTATCGTTTCACGCCGCCACCTCTCAAGAAACATCGAGGGGCGAATATCTCCTCGCGGGCAGCCCCCGCGGGCTCTAGGTCTTCGTGGCTTCGCTCTACCAGCGGTCATCATCGATGATTCATCCGAATCGCATTGCGAGGGCCTCGGAGTGTTCAGTTCGCAGCAGCACGGACGGCTCTGAGGCGATTCCCTAGCCTGTCACGAAAATGGCTCGAACGACTAGATCGTCCGCTGCTCCATAGCGACGATGAGGTTGATATTCAAATAAATTCGCAGACAAAGTCCATCCCAAATCAACCGAGTATCCACTGGCTCAACTCGAGGAAATCCACGGAGATGAGACGATCGAGTAACGCTGATATCATCCGATGAGTCGAAACGACCCGGTACCCCTCGCGATGCGAGTGTCGAGGAATATGTGCCTCGCCGTGTTCGACCCGAGAATCTATGCCGACGACGCCGCCGCACGTGAGGACTCTATGGTGGCACATCTACAACCACCGCTGGAAACGCCTAAGGGCGCCTGAAGAGTGTTCCTCCTCGCATCGAGGATCCAACAGTCCCCGATCCGTCGATAAAAAAATAGTATGGCATTAGTAGTATACCGCCCATAATATTCCACCGACATCATGCGTTATTCCCCAGTAGAACATGGAGGTCGAGGCAACGCGACGCTTCTATCTCTCCAAAGATCCAATCCATCTTCCGCGCATCAACGCCTCAACTGCGGTCAATTCTACCACGTAAGATCATGATCACTGAGTTGGTCCACGCAAACCGGATCGAGAGGAACACCTCGGGCGAAGCCAAATTGTCTTGTCACCGATCCGCTTGGTGCCACTCAACAACTTCAAGCAAATCAATGATGTAAACGCAGTCCATAAAGGTCCCGTCTCAAAATGCCATCGTGGCACTTCAGGCAATTATCTCGCTTTCGAATCATAAGGCCGCCATATAAACTGTTCAAAATTATTTACGAAATAATCAATGATTATTAATACCTAAAAATATGTGTATGAATTATCGCTTAACAACATTACCCGTCATGATCTCCAACCCGATCTAGTAGCCGCCATATATCTTCACATCGTGCTTGTTGCTACGCTATCATCATCCACTTCAATGTGCGCCCACTCAAAAATGAGAATGAATTATAATTTCAATGTATTATAATTAAGTGTAAAATGAATTATCAATTTAATTTGCTCTCACCCTACGAGCCTGAGAGGAAAGGATACGATACCACGGGTTTGAGGGGATATACTTGAAATCCTATACCATGCCCAGGATTGAAGTAATATCATAGATCCACTAATATTTTTTCATATCCTTGTCGGATGCACGCATAAAAGACCTC
Organism: Dioscorea cayenensis subsp. rotundata; assembly: GCF_009730915.1. NCBI lineage: Eukaryota > Viridiplantae > Streptophyta > Magnoliopsida > Dioscoreales > Dioscoreaceae > Dioscorea > Dioscorea cayenensis. The sequence goes on from NW_024086795.1 coordinate 54,821, forward strand.
GCACAGTGTGCAGTAGACATGCCGAACCCCAACCGTGATCTTCCCCGCTTTCAGAAATCCCTCGAGTGGTAACCACTCAAACGAACCCCTATTCGGTAGACATATCCGCAGTCGAGGACACAACCGAGAAGCCTTTTAGGATATAGGCACACGACAATATCTCTATCTCGCTCGTCGACCCCAGCATCGATGACAAAGATGCCAAATGTTTCCTCAAGCCACTGCTAGAGTTATACCGACCTTTCCTTTGCTCCGCCTGGGGACCACTCCCGAGCAACTCGGCACGATGCAAGACTTCCTAGCCGAAGTCCGACCGATGACTTCGTGTCCGCTAATCGGTAAGCCAAGTAATAGTGCCACATCTTCCAACGTGATTGTTGTCTCACCGCACGTAAGGTGGAACGTGCGTGTTTCAAAATCCGCCATCTCTCCACTAATCGCCACAAAGAGCGTGCATCAATTCGAAATTAAGAATCTGAGCCGCATGATAGAACCCAAACTTTTTAAACGGCCTATGATTTCGTGGGAGGAGGCTGCGATGTATACACATGTCTCACACCCTAAGAACCCGATCATTTCGTAGAAAGTTATATATTAATCAATTTCATATTAAATGGAAAAATAAAATAGGTTGACTTGAAAAATATAAGACACTAAAAATCATAACCGAACATATATGCCATCGAAAAATTAAATATGATTGAAGAGTAAACCATAAACATTGGTGTGTTAATAATATACTAGTTTATCTAAATAAACATGCTTCGACCCATAATATAAATCAATTATTAATATAATAAAAATTAACCTAATAATATACTAAGTTATCTAAAATAATGACTTAATACAATTATTGATAAAAAGCCTAATAATATATTAGGTTATCTAAATAAACATGCTTCAAGGTTAATATAACAATTATTAATACAATAATTAATTATCACATAATAAAAATTATTCATAAAAACCTAATGACATAATACAATTATTAATAATAAACAAAAATTACCTAAAAATATAGTGGGTTATCTAATTAAACATGATTAGGGGTGCTAATAAGATAATTATTAATACTGATTAATAATTATGATATAATACAATTATTAATATAAAAATAATGACTTAATACTAATTATTAATAAAAATAACCAAATAATATACTCTGTGGTGGCAAAATAAACATTCTTCGAGGTTAATATAAAAAAATCATTAATACAATAATTAATTATGGCATAATAAAATTATTCATAAAACCTAATGACATAATACTGATTATTAATAATAAAAATTACCCTATAAATATAGTGGGTTATCTAATTAAACATAATTGAGGTGCTAATAAGATAATTATTAATACGATTAGTAATTATGACATAAAAAATTATTATGTGAAACTAATGTCTTAATATAATTATTAATAAATAATTAATTTCAAAGTTATCTAATAATACAAAATATTACCTTTTCCGACAAAAATGGATGAAACGCGATCACCTGTAATCTTAAGAATGCCATCAAAAATTATCAACAGAAATCCCGTATACGTGTAAGTAAAAACACCCTGAGCAATTGAACTTAAAGAGAAAATGAGAATAGAGGACAGTAGACAGTATGGGAAGTGGGAAGTGTGAAGTGGGAAGTGGGAAGTGGGTATTATATATATAATATTGAAATAATTCAACGGATATATTTATATCCGTTAGTAAAAGGTTAATATAGTTGTGTTCATTTGTCAAAAGTTAAGTAATGAGAATCTTTAACAAATTTAAAAAGCTAACCAACATTTAATGAGAATCTTTAACAAATTTAAAAAGCTAACCAACATTACTGGGACAATGAATCCAAGGCTTTACAAAAAAATTTAAAAAGCTAACCAACATTACCAGGACAAGGAATCCAAGGCTTACAAAAATTTAAAAAGCTAACAACATTACGTGACGTAATCCAAGGCTTTATTTAAAAAGCTAACAACATTACCAGGATGTAATCCAAGGCTTTTAAAAACACAAAACGGGAGTTACTCTCGCTTTTATATTAAAAATTTAAAAACAATTTGAAAACGGGAGAGTTTCTCCGTTTTCATAATTTCTTTAATTGAAAAATAAAAACGGAGAACCTCTCCCGCTTTTATATTTTAAATTATAAAAAAACCGAAAACGAAAAGTTTTTACCTGCTTTTCCACCAACTCATGCGTATTTTGATAAAATAATCCCAAACACGCGAATTTAGTAATGTAATATTTAAAAAGCCTAGAATAGTGGACTCCAAAATATGGCTTTTTTTAGTTGATGTTGGAGAAGGGGATTGGAGGATGGGGATGCAATTGTGGATCAAGATTGTTGCTTTTTGAGGATATTTATATAGACTTTGAAGTTGAAGAGATGGGTTGTAGACAATGTTCGGCATTAGACATATTTTTGTCACATCAACTGTTCTCTTGTTCATTTAGCCAACTAAGCTGATTTTGAGTCTTGTTGGGTCAATTCTTTCTTTAAATCCTACATAAGTCATCAAGGTTCTTGTGTTAATTTTTTTTTTTTAAATCCTCGAGAAATCATCGTGGTTAAAAAACAATAGTAATTCTTTTATTTTTCTAGTGAGTGATTGAGTGAGTGATTTATTTACTTTATCACAAAAAATATATGTATTTAATAATATATTGTTTGTGTTAAGATAAAAAATAAAATAAAATAAAAATAATGGAGAAAAATTATAGTAGTTGAAATGTGAGTCTAACAAATGATTCTTTTAAATATTGATCTAAATTAAAAAATTTTAATTGAACTTATAACATTTTGATTTAATTAATATCAATCCAAATTACATTATTTAATATTGTAGCTTTAATTAATAATAAATATTTATTAATTTGAATATTCCTAAATGTTTAAAAATATATATTCGAAAATAATTACAGTACATATAAACATTTAGTGGGATAGCTTATATGTGTTTGATTGACACATATAATTAATTTACCTACCAAACAAACAAGGTAGTCTTGCATGATATATTTATAAATCTAAAATTTATAAATGATTGTCATCTTTTCATTTTTCAAAAGTTCTACAAAATGGAGAAAGGGGAAAGCGCGTAAAGTTTCCTTCCTTACTCGTTGTGTTTCACTTAAAAGAAACACTCATAAGCTTCATGAAAACTAGAACAAACTTCAACAAAGTAGTATATAATGTGGGGTATTGTGTTTGAACGTGAATGTTCTGGTGTTCGGTTGAGTTATAATTTTCTGTTTTGCTAGGAGGGCATGCAAGAAAATAATGCTTTATTTTATAAAATAAAAAGTATATTTACTTTATCTAAGAGATGTTTATTTGGAGGATAACAAAGTAGGTTTAGTGGAATTCTTTTTAAAATATTGAGTTAAAAAAAATATATTTAAGCTGCCTAAAATTTAACTTAATAAATTTTTTTAAAAAATAAATATTTAAAAATAATATTTATTCTTTGTAAACAATAATAAATATTTATTAACATTATTATTTTTAAAAAGTAATTATTAAATATAATTATTTTAAAATAAAATTTTTCGTAAATACGTTTATGAGTTGCAATTTTTTGACTTGGGAACAGTATAAAACTAAGGTTAGTTTAAGTGTTTTATCATGGTAGCTGTTGATATCTGGCTTTGCTGAGTATACACAGTATCATCTAGTGGCCTGATAATTGTCCATATTGTATTTTTTTCCCTTAGTGTTATTCATGTTGAAATTTTTCATGTCATGTCTACGGTTTGTTTTCTCTGATTTTTTTTATATTGTTTTAATTCTTAGTTATAGTGTCACTTGCTATTGCTATTTTTAGTATTTTATTTTCGTTCTCCATTTTTTATGAATTTATTTATGTTGTGTGATTTTTTTTTTTTGTAATTTTATTTATTTTTAAGTTTTCAATTTATGTAGTTTATCCATTTAAAAAAAATCTCATGTCTTCTGTTATTTTATTCTTGCTCACCTAAATTATTATTATTTCCACTTAATTATTTGATCTTGTTTACTCTAATTACTGGTTTTTTTTATCTTGTTTCACACCAGAGACTGTTTTTGTAATCAGCATTTATATAGAGTTGAAGTTTTAAAGGGCGTACTATCTTGTTAAGAATTAGTAAATGAAAACATTGTTTTTCCTTTGCCTAGGGTCAACACTATCCATTTCTTGTTCTTGTTCTTCTGTTTGGAAATTATGATAGGGACCATGATATGGAGCCTTGTAGATATATATCTGCCAAATGGTAAAAACGTATCAAACTAGAAAAGAATCCCACAAAACTTAATTACATGCTGCCTTGCAGTGCACTTCTTCTGCAAGAAAATCATAATATAGGAACCAATATTTTTCCGTGACGAGATAAAAACTAACTAGCAAATTACAATTCAAGTCCATAAATATATAACGAAAAGAATAACAAAATCTTTTAAAAAAAATAAAATAAAATAAAATAACCAGCAAAAAAATATAATAAGTTCACTGGAGGTAGAACCACTTATAACAAAATTTCTAAAAAAATTAGGATGTCAAGAGAAAGACAGAATCAACGCTAGTTTGTGATCTAAGTGAAAATCTTATCACCAGTGGCACTTGCTCCATCTAATTGTGAATGCAATTCTCATAAACTCAAAACTACGGTGAATAATCACAAATCTTGAAGCTTAGCTTTTTTACTCTAATCAGACCTTCTTTAAGTCCATGTATATATAAAAAAACACTTAGGTAAAACTACTAAAACTGATGCATTCCAATGTTAGAAACAGTAGCAGTGGCGAAAAGATTTTTTTGTCGGGAAATCCATTTTATGTTTTTGTTTCTAGTGAAGTCTCATGAGCTGGCCTAACTCCTAGGTTTGTATAGATAGGTTGTTTTGATTAGAAATGCAACCACTTTGGTTTTTTGATTAGCTTCATCAAATACTTAAATGATGTTTCTCTTTTCTTGCATTTGATAGATGCCCACTGTCTGCTATTGCACTTAATTAGGTATATAAATACTAGTTGAGTCCCACTATTTTTTTTTAAAAAAAACACACACTAGTATTAGTGAAAACAGTATATATATATATTTATATTTATTTATTATTATTTTTTATAAAATTGAAAAATAACAAAACAAAAGACAATTGGATATAGAAGTACATCAGTTACAATGACTTGATTGATTTTTTAGAGATAACTTTTCGCTATACAACTCTGGAAGAGAAAATGAGAGATAATTTTTACACAAAACTTCTACATGGATCTTTAATATGAATTATAATTCCTGTACGTCTTGTTAGTTATGCTTTAAAATCATTTAATTTTCTTCAACCTTAATTAACGTTAATTTTATTCCGGGTGGTTTTTACATTATTACCCTACCGACTTGATTTAATTATCAACCAAGGCGAAGTCGTTTGGATGTGACAATGGATATAGCCCTCGTGGATCTAACCTTTTCATATCTACATGTCTCCACACACTTGTATTCTTCAATCATATAACACGTGTTGTGTATTGTACAATATGGACACGTGTCGATCATGTAACATATCGGACATTGGGGTGGTCATCTGTGTATAGTATGCGGGGTAGTGTGTTAGATCACGTGTTGGGTAGGACCAACGAGGTGGGAGTGCACGTGAAATTGAGGTAACGCACGTGAAGGTGGTGAGGGAATTGGGCCCCATTTGAAGATGCGGCGATCCTAGTCAGCATCCTTCAGGGCAAGTATTCAACCGGCAGGTGCCATGTAACTTCCCATTGGGCCACAAGTGGGCCATGATGACTTTTTAGGCTTCATAAGAATCACATAAACTCACAAGAATCACAATGCACTCTTATTAGACGGCCCGCAACCTTATTCAAAGACTGTTGGGTCCCACCTACATTGGGTACGGTTGGCCGGTCCAATCCTTTGGTGGCGCTTTGAATAACGTTCTTTTGTTTTTGGTTGTTTGTTTCATGTTTTAAATGCATGATTTCGTTTCTTGGTCGGCTAGTGATAAAGATGCACTTTATATATATATATATATATACACACACAAGAGGACACGTTATTCATAGACTTGGATATATTTTAAATTTAAAGATGTTTTAAATCTAAATGACAATGTAGATTTTGAATGTAAAGATGCCTCAAATCTAACGGTCACTGTCAGTATATAACATGATCAACGGTAATTTTGCACATTAGTTTAACGGCATCTCTAACTCAACACCCAAATCCCAAATTTAGGGTGGAATTTGAGTGTAGAGTACTTCAACCCATATCTAAATCTTACCCCAAATTTAAGTTTTGCAACAGTGTGACCCCAAGTTTAGGATCACATTATTGCAACCCCAAATTTAGTGTCCCACATTATTTCTTATTTTTTAATTATATTTTTTATTTTTTATTTTTTTATTATGTTTGTTAGTGCAACCGCACTATTTAATTGACATGATTTGACACCAAGGCATGATAATGTGGCAACCATAGTGACAAGGCATAATTGATGATGTGACAAGCATTGTGACATGGCAAGAAGACTTGGAGTGCAAGGCAAACATTTTGAAGATCTTGGTGGAGCTATTTTTAGTAAGTCTATAACATGGAGGCAAATATCTTGAAGATCATGGTGAAGCTATCTTAAAAATCTTGGTGGAGTTTATTTTTGGTAATGTATTACATTTTGAAGACAAGATCATATCAAGACCATACTTAGAGAGATATGATTGAAGACTAAATATGGTGGAGCTTATTTGAAGAATTATCTATTCATGGTATTAATGAAGGAGATATGATTTGAAGAATCCTTGATGATTGAATTGATTGATTGAAGATCTATTGAAGGCAAGATTTGAGGACCAAACTTGGGTGAATTGAAGATCAAGTTTGGAGAATCTTTGAAGACCAAATTTAGGTGGATTAAAGACTAAGTTTGGCAAATTTCGTGAAGACGCACAAGGACGTGCGCCCCTTGCGAGGGGATTACGTGATGAGGAACTGAGGAGGTAGGCTAGTTGCTGGCTGTCGGGATTGGGAGATTTGGTTGCATCGACTCGGACTAAGCATGACTGGGAGGTTGATGGGTCTTGAGGGTCGTCCCCGAACGTAACCAGAGACTCGATCAAGTCGATGAGTCGAGCCATGTTGCAGATTCATGTTACTACGGGGAGTTATATGACTAATTCTGCGAGTTTTTAAATTAGTAGCGCTGAGATTCTAAAAGAGGTATGTGCTATATTTGCGACGTTGAGGTGTCTATATAAGCTACCTTACTCATAGATTGTAAGTGTGACTCTTGGGTGACTCTTGGAGGAGAGTGTGTGAGCACCATACAATTTAGAGAGGGTAGTGATTTTTATTGTTGAGAGTGTGAGTGACAAGTGTTTGTACTGATCTATTTTTACCTCTTTTAGTGAATTGTTTATCTCCGGGCTTGGCCCACCAGACATAGGCGAGTGAACGCCGAACTGGGTTACCAACGTTGTGTGTCTCCTTGTGTTTGTTTGTGTGCTCTTTCTTTGTTAGTTTGTGTGAGACTTTTATGAGTGCTTGAGTGTTACCTAATACTCACAAACCACACCGGAGGAACTAACAATGTTAATGGAAAATATAAAATTATTAATCCATTAATATAATTATAAGTAGTTATTTATAATATTAATTTGTGTGTAATTAATTAATAATCAATAATAATAATTATTTAATAAATAAATAAAATTGTTAATTATTAATATATAATAAATTTATAAAAGAGGAATAGTTAAAATTTTATTAAAAATAACCTTAATGAAAGCAAATACAATGTAAAAACTAATTAAATTAAAACTAATATATAAAAATAATATTATAAGAATATTTTTTTTTGGTTAAAATTTGAGATTTGTGATTGGAGTAAAATTTTTTGTAACAAGACCAAATTTGAGACTTGAAATAGAGATTTGGGATTGTGGGTTGGAGATGGCTGATAACTCATTAAACATCCTTACATCTCAAAATCTAAGGACATACACAAAAATATATACTATATGTATACAGGCCCCGTTTTAGGCGTGGACCACCAAGGCTTTGGCTCTAAAGTTTCTAAGGGCCCCATAATTTATATATATATTTTTTAAAATATATTTAACATTTTTATTTACTATCATCCTATCAATTCATATAATTATCATTTTGAAGATTTTAACTATTTTTTCATCTATGACACCTGTAAAAAATTTGGCATGAGGGCCTCACAACTCTTTTTTTTTTAAATTTTATTTTAAATTTTATTTGCTATCATCATCTAATCCTATTAATTAATTATTTTGTAAATTTTAGATTTTTTTTAAAACCATAACACTTAGTTTATTATAAAATATATATGAGCAACAAATTTGGCTTACAATAGGACCCATAATTTCTTATGGTCTCACATATTTTCTTTTTTAAATATTTATATTTAAAATTTTTAATTATTATCCTACTCGAATTATATCCTTATAATTATCTTGGAAATTTTATTTTATTTTTTAAACTATGAAACTTATAATATGGCCTCCCAAATGGCTAGGGCCTTACAATTCATTTTTTTTAAATTATATTTAATTTTTTTATTTTTTATCATACGATTGTATCAAATAATTATAATTTTAGAAATTTATAATTGTTTTTTTAACTCTAAAATTTATGTTATTTAATTTTTTAATTGATTTATGATAATATTTACTGTTATTATTATATTATTTATTATTTAATAAAAATAATTAAAAAATATTTATTATGATTTTGCCTAAGGCCATATGTAGAAGGAAAGGGGGCAAGGGTGTCCTTGAGCACCCTCTTGTCCTTTAGAAAAGTTTATATTATATAATATTATATAGATATATAGGTAATAGTAAAGTATTAGCAATTATAATTCATATAAGTATAGTTCTCTTTTTATTTATTTATTTTTTAAATTCCACTCATGTTATTTAAAATAAATTAAATAAAAACTATAAATTTATTATATTAGATTATAATCGATCTTTAGTGATAGTAATAAATAATAGCATAATATCGACAGTGAAACTTGTATCAATTTCAAATTTAATATTTTAAATATTTTTTTATTGAATTTATTAATTTATAATTATCAAATTTTCTAAGAATATTAATGTAAAAAACAATGGTATAATAAATAAAATAAAAACCTAAAAAAAATGCAATCATTATCTCAAAAATCTCTAAGAAAGACGTAATCCTTATCTCTCATGGTCAAATGCAATTTCTCTCTTAGAAGTCAAAAGAGTTGTACACAGTAAAATTTAGCTCTAGATCGTTTGCTAGTTGGGTTGATTGGTGAGGCTTTTGTCTTCACTTAATATCTTCAAAATTTGTGTTTATTTAAGGCTTATCTTGCTTTTTTTATATGTAATTTAATTTGTTTCATTGATTGTTTTATTATTTTTTATGAATTTTTTAACATTTGGTAAATATTTGTTTTGTTAATTGTTATGAAAATTTGTTATGAAGAATTTATTGCGCAAATTATTGTAAAAATTTGTTAAATATCTTTTTTGATTGATTGTTGTGAAAATTTTGATTACTCATTAGATTACTAATTGAATTAGATTATGAATTTGCATTAAGTTATTTTTTAATTGCATTATTTGTTACTAGTTAGTTGAATTAATTATTAATTATGTAGATATGATAGATTTTTTACACTTAACCCAAATTTTTATATGTATGTATATTTTATATAGATTATTATTATAATTTCAAATTTGAATCAATAGAATTGTTTAAAATTTATAATTTTTTTAAAATTTGAATTCAGCACCGTTTAATTTTATTTCTAGTTTCGCCACTACCTAAGCCCCATTTTCTCTAAAACCGGCTCTGTATATATATATATATATATATATTACATACACATGATTGATAAAGTCTACATACACGGGCTGTTAATGGGCCAGCCTTGCCAGAATAATTAAAACATTTGGGCCTTAAAACTCAATATGGGCTAACAAGGCAGTGACCTTAGTAAGGTCTCTCTCCAACATAATTCCCTGGTGGATCATAATTGCAAGTCATAAACACATCTCCATCATCACACACCACACGTGCGCACCCAACCCGGTGTGTGCGACTCCACACGAGCTGAGTATAGTGTCCACACACGAACCCTGACTCACACGTGTTACTCTGATACGAGTAGTACCTTTCTTCATCTGCCCAGGCCCGAACCGCATCACTTGGGGTTGGACCAGAGCCCGAACCCCAATATATATTCTCACCGAGTTTGAACCCGTCTTCCGGGAACGAGTGCATGGCCTTGCAATCGGCCCGGCGTAGCCCGGCCCATGAGCGTGCATACTCCTCCAAACGTGGGTCCCACCACAAGGGAAGCTCCCAATGTGCTGCCCTTACAAGATTATGGGCCACAAGGAACTCCAGTGATTCGGCCCAACAACCCCAACAAAGGGCCTTCGAGATCCTATAAACAGTCTCATTATCGGGCCGAGCTTCGTTGTTGGGCTTCACAAAAGAATGGGCCGAAATGAAAGAACCGGAGAGGAGGAGGAAGAGGAACAATGGTTGGATGAAATGGGAAGCCATTTTTAGGGTTAGGGTTAGGGTTTGATGGAGTGGTGATGATGATGTGTGTGTGAGTGTATATATAGTGTGAGAGTATAGTGAACTCGTGAATGGTGGGCTAGGGTTACAAAGTGCACCCGTGAAGGATGAGATCATGAGAGCTATTATTGGGTTCTTTGTTTTGCATGGTACATTAGCAAAAGACGTGTGGCTTTGGAATATATTAACTTTGTCATTGAATTGAGGACTCTTCTAGTGCTTTTGTGGCCTGACAAGTTGTTGGTCATATGTTTTTGCCTTTCAATACTTGTTTGCCTCTGTCTGTCTGTTTTTTAGTTTGTTTATAAATAATTTCTTTTGTTCTATTCATTGTCTTTACATTAACTAGCAAGTAGCAAGGAGGGTTAAGTTTTGTTATTAAGTGATTATTCTTTTAATTATTTGTGATTAAATTTTCTAGGAATCCCTTACCTAACATCAATGATTGCAAGTTCGTTGACGTTTAGTATAATGGTAATTATCTATTTTTACAGTTATAATGAATAAAGATGCACTCTCACTTTGTGCACGGAGGTATAATAGTAATTATCTCTTTTTACAGTTATACAGAATAAAGATGTACTCTCACTTTGTGCACGGAGAACTTCACATAGGTCATGCATAGAGAATCATACTCATTATACATTAGGCGGAAATTGAATCTCCGATCCCTCACATGAAAAGATAAATGCTTTAATGGTTGGATTAGTCTAACAGTGACTAGATGAGAGATAATAATTGTTACTAGAATATAAATTAAACAAACATTTAAAACCTATTTTGAAAGCCATTATTAACCATTAGCATTACTCAGAAAGGCTTCTGTCCCAAAACATTGCCATGAGGATCATAGTTACAAGTAATGAATGTATTCCCATTGTTGCACACCACTCTAGCACACCCTAACCATGAACTATGCCTCCAAACCATCTGTGTATAATGTGAGCAATCTTGGTTAATTTGACATGAGTTTGATCCATAGTTATAGTACCTCTTCTCCGACGCCCACGCCGTGACGGCATCCTCCGGTCGCCATCCTTGTCCTTCCCCCCAAAAAATGTTCTCCCCATAGTTACTATTGGAATGTATCACCGCACAATCTACGATCCTTTGGTTTGCCCACCAAGAAGCGTAATTCGCTAATGAACTACTCCACTGGAGTGGTGATAACCCAAGACTTGCTCGTAGTCGGTTGTGCCCCGATAAAAATTGTTGCGTCATGCTATTTTGGTTGTCGCATAGCGCTTGAGTGATCGATAAAAAAATAAAGACTATGAAGATGTATCGATGAGCCATGCTAATTAGAGAATGTATTATGTCAAGATAGTATTTTGAGGATACATTCCTTGTTTATATAGCAGCAATCTTGATGATCATTTAGTTTGGTTTGATATGATCTGATTAGATTTAATTATTTGTTTGTATAGATTGGAATCCTTTCATGTGATTAGCACATGGAATGCAAGACTTTGAACATGTTACTGAATGTGATTGGTGATATGTTTGAATCTAACTTCCATAACTGCCTTCAATCATTGTAATAAATGATGCCATTCTTGGTTTGCTAAAACTAATGCTTTGATTAATTAACTAATTTTAAATCTTGGTAAAAATAAAATTGTTGTCACTATGTGTTAAATGACTAGTTAATACATAACTTTTTTTTTTCTATCAGTTATGATTAGTGAACAAAATTAGTTCCGGTGTCAAGATGATATTATCATGAATATATTGAGCATGAATTTCTCTTTTAGTACATCTAATGCTAAAAATCAAAAGGAATCAGATCGGAGATTAAGTTATTAATTACAAGTTATTTAATGTTAATCACGGAATTCAACTCTATCAGGGCCACACATGAGTAATTAATGCTCTATTAATTAAATTTAACAATGTAACATGTTTTGACATTGGTGCATGTGCTCATATAATTACATAACTATCAATCAACCCTTGCTTAACGGTTTAGTCATTAATCAATCTTTGTAATTTTTTTCCCAAGAGCCGCCTCATAAACAATTGTTAAAGAATAGGCTGGTAAGATAGGTGTACTAATTGTGTGACTTATTAATATAGTAGAAATTTATTAACTTAATCAGATGTCACACAGAACAATTAAATTCTCACCATGTATGTATATGCCTAGAAGATTTTCATGAATTCAACCAGCCTAATAAATCTTATGTTATACATTTTTGGAGGGAAAAACAATATCCTCCTACAGAAAAATCCAATGACTATTTCTATTATAGTATTTGCATAATATTGCAATAATACTGTCTAACATAAAGATTTGATTTTGAGTCTATTTATTCATTATTTAAGTAAATAAATTCATTGCACCAAGTAATAGTCTTTTAATAAATACAAAGTTTAAAATTAATTTTTTTATTTTTTTCATGTTTTTATTGGAGGATAAGTTGATAGACAAAAGAAAGGAACAATGCTCATTGTCCAAAAAAAAACTTTTATTTGTCACATACAATAAGACAAACAATCAAATCACTAAAAAGTTCATTGATATTCCAATTGTGTTTTGTGTTCACATAATATTTATTTATTTTTTTACACACTTAAACACATTCACACTTGTAAAACGGTAAATTTTTATTTATGAATTTTTTCATTCTATGCATGTAATTTTTTTTAAAATATTAATTTTAAGTGATTAGCGTATCAAAATGAATTTTTGATATAGCGTGGAAAATGGTGAGGGTTCGAATCTCACATGTCATGAGGATAGACGCTTGTTATTTATTTATTTTTAAATATATATAAATTAATAACAACATTATTCTCCAATTAATTCAATAAATTAAAAAAAATTCCCGCCACTTTTTGGCCGGTGAAATTATTCGTTTAGTGTAACTAATTCTCTGACCAAAATGCCCTGATCTGTATGAAATGACGAAAACACCCTCCGACCCCGCCGCCACCGCCGTAATTCCGCCACCACCGTTCTCTTCTTCCCCTGAAATTAGGGTTTACTACTCAACCCTGACCCTCTCCTGCTTGAATACTTCTCGATGATCTTCAATTCACTGCCTTTATCCACCTTTTCCGATGATCGCCGTCGGTTCGAAGCTTAAAGCGCCGATCTTTGGTTCTGAGATCACCGGAATCAGCCGGATTTGCAGGAAAGGCACAATGGCTTGTCTGAAATTAGGGTTTCGTTCTAGATCTTCCCAGAAATCGATAAAGGAGGCTGATGAGCCGGGTCCAGTTTGGTGGAGAGGCTGGTTCAAGATGAAGAAGAAGAAGACGAAAGGGGAGATAGTGGAGGTGGAGTCAGTCCGGGGTGGCGAGGATCTCTGGAACGCTGCTGCTGCTGCTGCTGCTGAAGATCATGGCGTTTTCCCGGAGCACCTTGTTATAATGGTCAATGGCCTTGTTGGAAGGTACTGGCTTAATATCTTTTTAATTTTATTTTGGTGCATTTTTGTAGTAGTTTTTTTCTTTTCCTGCAAAATTAGGGTTTTTTTTTTTTTTCAAGTATGCTTCAAAGAGGCATTTTGGTATAACAATAGTTTGGGACATTTTGCTATTCAAAGAGACATTTTGGGGCATGAGTGTTGTTGAATGGTAATTACTAGCAAAGCACGCATGAATCAGATGAAGAAATTACTGTTATAGGGAATTCTAAATATTCTTTTCAAGCAATGATTTAGTTCTAGGAAAAAGTCTGAGAACTATGCTGAAAACAAATTTCAATCCATTTGTGTAGTCTTTTGAGATTTATCACATTCCATGGATTCTGATGAAATGAATTTGTTGAAGTATGTACCACTTAATATTTGTTGATGGTGAACTTAGGCTAAGTTTGATAATGTAAATATTGACTTGTAAATTGCCATGTATCCCCTTACATTTTTTGAGTACTTGTTTTCAGTGCAGAGGATTGGAGATTTGCAGCTGAACAATTTGTAAAGAAAATTCCCACAAAAGTAATTGTTCATCGTAAGTTCTTCTAATCAGAATTGACACTTCCTTAGTGTCTTGAGTGAATTTTTCTCCTTAAAAAATGTAGAACACTTTCGTTATCAATTTGGTATGGGTGTGTGTATATATATGTATGTATATCTCCATACACAGTTTTGTTCAGGGTAACTCTTTTAGTGAATGTCCCTGGAAATTATTTAGAGCTGCAGATGCCCTGACCCTTACTATCTCAGACCAAACATTTTTAATCTTGTCTATGCATATATCTATGTTTCCCTGGTACAGCCTAGGACAGCATTTACTCATTTTTCAACTATCAGTATTGCCCCTGCACAAGCATGCTTATACATGCGCACACGAAACAAACTTAAGTTTGACTCCTTAAAGTTTACAAGTGTATGTATAGTTTGTTTTTCATAATGGGTGTGTAATTCGAGTTCATTAGGTTAAAAATTTCTTTTACATTTATATTAAGAATACATCATTATGTTTCTTACATGGAGCAAGCATAGAAAAATATAGTACATGGACTTATACTTTTTTTTGACCAGGAAGTGCATGTAATTCTTCGAGATTGACTTTTGATGGTGTTGATCTAATGGGAGAGAGGTTAGCTGATGAGGTAAGCTTGTTAATCAAAATGGTTATGGATTTCTTATTGTTGCCTTTGATTTTATCATCTTTTCTTCATCATCCTTATGTATATATATATATATATATATTTGGTGTAGGTAATGTCCGTTGTGAACGACAGAAGAGGCGTTCAGAAAATATCATTTGTTGCCCACTCCTTGGGTGGTCTTATAGCAAGATATGCTATAGGAAGACTCTACGAAGCTGGTGGTGTTGGGAACCACTCAGACAAAGGAAAAGGTCATGAAGGTAGGATAGCCGGATTAGAGCCTATGAACTTTATAACATTTGCCACTCCTCACCTTGGTTCAAAGGGGAATAAGCAGGTAATGTTGATGTTTGGTTTAATAGAGTTAGGTCCCCATTATTTGATTGTGTGAATATTCTTTGTTTTACATCTCTTAAATGCTATTGTTAGATGATATATACTTCTAAATGATTCACAAATTATGATGATTTCCTTTTTTTTTGTTTGGGGTACGGGAACAAATGGCAGCATCTGCAAACTAGCTTCAATGGTTGGCCTATGCTTGGACATTATTTTTTCTCATTTTATACATTTTTCTTATCAAATAGCCTCCACACTTGCAGATACTATGAAGTTAATTAGTGAACTAATCTAAAGCTAAAGCCATTCAGATAACATAACAGAATTATCATCTTCAATTTCTGCCTATCTGTTAAATTATCATGGTTATCTTTATTATTAGATTGATACCTTTGAAAGCTACTATATCCAGGACTTTAACTAATGCTCTTGTTAGATCTATTTATTGTTTCTTGCTTGAAATTTATTGAAGGGAAAGTTATTGATTAATGAAGATATTAGGACTTCAGGAAGCACCATTAACTTCATCTAACAGGTGTGTTCGAGGAACCATCAAGAAAATGAATTAATAAATGAGAAACCAATCACCAAGTTTTAAGGACCATGAGCTCAAATGATTTAAATGAGTTTCTAGTAGCATATCATCTGCATTAAGAAGTTTCGTATATTTAAACAAGTAATTTAGAAACAAATGCCACTATATATATTAATAGCAACCTAAGTTTGCAACTTAACACACATTACTTATTTTCTCATTTAAGAATTTGTGAACCATGAAAATTTTGTAAGAATGCACAATGGTAGTGATCACTTTTCTGTTCTGCCTGTTTTACAAGTTTATACTTTATGGGTCTTTTTGCTCACCTTCCAGAATCATCTTGTTCGGGATTCTTTCCATGCATAACTAAAAAAATAGGGTTTGTTTTGTTTGAATCCATGTATATATCATGCTCTCTTTTCTTTTCTTTTTTGTGAGAAGTTTCTTTTCATGACAGGTCATAGTTTATTCCTGGTTGATACTTTTTGAGCAATACCTCTTGAGAGATGCTAATTCCGTTTAGCCATTTTGTATCAATTATTACAACAACTACCAAATCTAATTTTTCAACCTTGTTGTGCTGATGCGGTTCCCTATTTTTTATGCTGGAACCAGCTTCCCTTTCTTTGTGGTGTTCCTTTTCTGGAGCAAAGGGCATCCAAAACTGCACATTTTATTGTTGGAAGGACAGGGAAACATCTATTTCTCACAGATGATGATGATGATGATGGGAAGCCTCCACTTCTTCTACGAATGGCTTATGATTGTGATGATATAAAATTCATGTCTGAATTTCTTGCTGATATTTTAAATTCATAATTATGAATCTTGAATTATTTGTTATTTGTTTCTTTTGATTTTGATATTTGAATGCAGATCCGCTTTAGGTTGTTTCAGGCGTCGTGTTGCCTATGCTAATGCCAATTTTGATCGTATCCTTGTTATCTTTTGCTTGAGTAGTGCAATCTCGATTTTGTTGCTTGTCTATTATTATATTTCTTTGACTGACAAAAAAAAGATATTGTTGGATGGAGGACATCCTCAATTCGCCGTCAACATGAATTACCAAAAGTATCATGCAATTTCATAGCTTAATTTTGTTTGTAAAATGCTTAATTTTCCCCATAAATAATCCTTTTTACCCTTCATTGATTCAGTATCATCTTCTGGTGAGCGATGAGAGTTATCCACATATTGTTTTTGTGGATAAAGGACAAACTGAGAATGCTCTTATAGAAGAATCATCTGTTGTTGAAACTCAAAATTATGACTCAGAAGGTCCGTTTTATATTATAACTATATTATTGTTTGGATGATTAATGTATCTTATTGTTCAATGAAGTGTTCAACTCATTCAATAAATGGCAGCAGTAATACATAACCGTTTGGGTGATGTTTTATCTATAGGACAAAATATAGATGTTGATTTGCTGATGTGTTTCAAGCTTATTAATTATATGTTGCCACAGAGGCGATGATTAGAGGACTTACTAGAGTTCCTTGGGAGCGGGTGGATGTGAGCTTCCAGAAAAGTAAGCAAAGATATGTTGCACATAATACCATACAGGCAAGTTCATAAGCGACTTAATCTGCCATGATTTAATATACCAGATTTACAATTATCAGCACTTATTACTTTGCAACCAACTACCTTGACATGCCTGTAAAGAATGTATCATGATATATTTAATTAGTTATTTATTTTTACAATTTCATTCCTTGCTAGTTTTTAAGAAGTCTCACTGACATGATTACAAGCTTTTATTATAATATGTTTTCTGTAGATGTTTAAATTTGAAAAACAGCATTCCCTGTGAAAAAATATTTATAATTTGTAACATAACAAATGCATGTTAGTTTATTGATGCCTTATGTTATTACTTACTCACATGCAATGGTCCATTTCAGGTCAAGCATCCAATGGTCCCTTGGATTCTAGAGGTTTTGATTAAGTACTTTGATGATGTATCTATAATAATTGTGCTTGTTGCACTTTGCCTAGGCACAACAAATTCATGGGAGTGATCATGCTATACTCTTTTCTTGGTTTTTGATTGAAGACAGACAAATTTTATTTGTATTAATTTATTCTTCTTGACTAAGAGACGTTGCCTACTTGTATCATCGTTTGCCATTATTGCTCCAAATCTTCAAGCAGTTGAAAAGCTTATACTTTAGGAACTCTTTTCAAGATGATAATAAGACTCTGGGATCCAGGATGTTCATGGCTACCTATCAATCATACTAAAGAATATCCTCTCAATAAGTTGGCAAACTAATTACTTCAAATTCTGTCTTAATGGATAGGTTATATAATTATATCAAGTGCCCCTATGTTAGTTGAACACTTCTGGTTATCAGTTTCATCCAGTCATCTCAGACCCCATTAAAAAACGTTCTTTGTTGAGAATTTGACATTAATATCTATGACAACATAAAATGATTGTTATTTTGTATAAATTATAAATATGACTTCCTGCTTGTTTCAAATTCTGGCAACTATGTTAGATAACCGCAATTATTTTCTATAGCTTCTTATAAATGCTAGAATTTATAATGTGGTGTGTGTGTGATTTTTTTATTTTTATTTTTTCAGGTGAAGAGCTACTGGTTGAATTCCGATGGTGCAGATGTGATCTTTCATATGATTGATAATTTTCTTATTTAGTCCCATCTACAAGATGCATGCTTTACATGCTAAGAAGGTTAGCTTTATGTCTGTTATTATGCCTGTACCGATCTTCTGTCCAGCTAAGTATGTTAATCAAAGTAATGATCTATCATTGTATATTGTCTATCCTTCTTACATGGTGTTAATGGACATAATATCTATCCAAAACTTGTAAATTTGTCTTCATTCCTTGTGAATTTTGTGAGACTCTTTTCTTCAAGGAAAAAAAAAATGCTTTATTATGAGTTACATGAGAATATGTCAAGTGCTTATGATTTCTGCTTACTCTCTTTGTTAATTGATTTTGTTCTTGCTTTTCTTTTCTCTGATTATATAGATTACCCACAGCTTTCAGATATCTTATCTGCAAA
The DNA here is from genome assembly GCF_009730915.1 of Dioscorea cayenensis subsp. rotundata. NCBI lineage: Eukaryota > Viridiplantae > Streptophyta > Magnoliopsida > Dioscoreales > Dioscoreaceae > Dioscorea > Dioscorea cayenensis. Next base: position 73,877 of record NW_024086795.1, read on the forward strand.
AGAATAAAAGATGAACAATCAAAAAGCCGAGTTAGAGACATGCATTTGTAACTGTAGTATAACTTGCTCGTATACTGCAATGAGGTTACTTCAGAATTTGGTTTCCAATTTTTAGATAGGTTAAGAGGCAATTTTTCCAGCAGCCATTGTTGTGTTCCTTTTGTTGTGAGCTGGTTTTATCGTTTTGCTGAATGGCTATCATGTTGGTGAGTACACGTCCATGTGATTATCTTTTTTTCCCTGGTCAGGAGTTTGATTAAGAAGGATTGGCAAAACAAATTCAATTCATATAGCAGCATGAGAGTTGAAGATGGTTCTGCTTGATTATGCTGTGTTTTCCCGGTTGATGTATAGAAGGGCGAAGAACTTTCCAGTAAATACTAATTCTTTATACTTAATCAAAGACATTCACCGTATCTTATTTCAATACTTTTCTATTGTCTAGTGTTATTGGGGGCATAGGGTTGTATCGTGGCGTGATTAAATAGCTGTCAGTTTCTTTTAGGTCTGCTGTCAAGCATCTGTAATGCAGAGTGTTGACTTTATGACAAAACTTTGCGTATGTTTTCCGCAATATCAAATTTTCCTTTAATCTAATTCTGTCATTCTTTCTTCCAAGTTTTCTAAATTCTTTCATCATAGTTTGAATTGAATTCAATGCAAATGTTTAATCATATGTACAGTGTTATCAGTCAAGTAAGTTATATTCTGACATTTGCTGAATAATCTATCATATAGGGTACCTTACCCAAAGTATAATCGTTATAAAAATTTAATCTCAGAAGTTTTTAGTGTTTCATCAAGTGATATCCATGTTCCTTGTCATAACCCGACATGAATTTTTAGTGGATTGTTACAAAATCATGTGGAACCATAGGTTACTTGAATGCTACAAAATTAGTGAACTCAAACTTTCTCGGCTCATTCTGTGAATCTCTGATCGGTTGATATTAACTACTTAATATTGACATAATTATGAATTATGTTCAGAATTCTTATCTATTTGCTCAAATTATGGTTTTTATATGCAGAAAAAATCAACTTAAATATCAGAGTTGTTAATTTCTTGATCAAATACTTATACCAAATAATTACTAGTTTTAATCCTAGGCCACTTCTTGTAACCAAAATAGAGAGTGCTTGTGGAGTACTTTGCTAAAGAGAAAAATAACAAATAAATAAATAAGAATGATAAATTACATTCCTGGAGAACTAATTCATGTGAATCATCTCAAATTTTTGTATCTTGTGCATATCAATTGCAGAAATGAATATGAATGAATACATAGTTTCATAATCACACAACCAATCATGTGTGGAATCTACAAGATTGCTCGAAAGAACATGTTTCTTTGTCCCAAATTTGGTTAGTAGATATGAAATGTGAGGATTGAGAGAAGATCCTCATACTCTTTCTTATTTTTCTGTTGCTTTCTTCCTTGGTAAATAATGGTTGAATAGGAACTGTTAGACGGGCTCTTGTTTTATTCGGCAATCCAAATATCAGTGTGCACTTAAACAAGTCACTCTTTGCTATCTACTTCTTGGCCTTTTTGCAATCTTATCTGTCGAATGTTGGCTTCCAGTGTTCTTCAGCAAATTCGATAATCTTCTACAGAACTGATTTTAATTCAAATGAGAAAATTAGCATTGAGTACAGCAAAAAACAATTTAAAAAAAGTTGGTTCACTCCACCTCTTCAAATATTCTTGGAGTCCCTGAAGATTTTGAAATTTCGACCATGCAAGCAGTTGGTGCTAACTGAATGACCTGCATTTACAGAAAACCAGAGGTTATGCTATATCTGAAAGTAAAACCAAGGTAATGTCATCATGAAGTGTATATATATAAATACGATGTATTTACTACTACCTTTGCTTCTATAACATGTGATCCATATCTTGACAAGCTTTTAATTTCATGAAGGTTCACCTGGGTGTTTCAGAAATAAATGTTTTTCTCCTATGTTAGTAATGCAGCAATTTTTGAATTGGATGGAGAGAGATTAAAGTTTTGTACCTGGAAACAGTCCATCCTGTTGACAATCAGGTTTACAGCTCTAGCAGTAGATTCAATTTTTTCGATTGTTTCATCAATTGGATACTGTGAACCAATCTTTGTTGTCTGCTGTCATATTTCTAAATGCATTAGAAAATTATTGCATCACTGAACTAAAAACAAGATTTGGAATCACCTGTTCATGAAACAAGCCTGACAAATTGAGGCCGTTTGACATCGATATTAGTTGGAATGCATTGATAAACTTCGATGTCTTCCCTTTTGTTGCATTATTGATCTTCTTCTGTAAGTCTTACAAATCACTTCATTGTTTTCAGGAAAAATAACCTTCGAAGAATTGTAATTTACCTTCACCTTGCTGTCGAATGTTCTACTTAGATTTTCCACTTTCATGCTTTCCTGTTCTTCTTCAATTTCTGCAGATAGCTCATAATCAACTTGAAACCACTCATGTCCAATAATCTCTGTGATCGTCGCCCTCTGCAACAGACAAATATTCTTGTTTATCAGATATAACAAGAAGCTCTGTGTTCTCTCATTAGCAAATATATGTTTGAGCTCTTCGCAAATTACTCGTCTTGGAGATGGATTCAGTATCCGAGCAATCAGTTTTCTCTGATTTGCGGTGAACCAACTCGGACATGTGTATTCTGCTCTTGTGATCTTCAAAAATCAAAGCATCAGAAAACCAAATCAGAGAGAGTGAATATCAAGAATATGTCTAAACAAAGATATGAAGCACACCTTACGATACAAGTTTGTGAGGCTTCCATCTTCGAAAGGCAGGTGACCAGCGAGCAATTCAAACAGAACAACTCCACAAGACCACACATCTGCAGCTGCTCCCTTGTAGTTTTTCTTCGTTATCACCTATTGATTCGAGGGTACTTAAATCATTCGCATTCTCTTTCATTCATAAATTAAGTGTCGAATTGCAAACTCATACCTCAGGAGCTACATAACTTGGAGATCCACAGGCAGTCGACAACAATGCTCCTGGCTGCACAAGTTACTGACAGAAATCATCTCAAGAACACAATGCTGCAGTTTCTACTCAAATTTGTTTCAGAACCGACCTTTTTCAACGTGCTGAGTCCGAAATCAGACACCTTCAGGTTCCCTTCACTGTCCAACAGCAGGTTTTCCGGCTGTTTCACATCGGTAAGGTAAATTCAAAGCTTCTGAAACAATTACTGAAAAAAAAAAATTATGTGATGTATTGTTGAAAAAGAGTTTTGACCTTGAGATCTCTGTGATAAACTCCTCTGCTGTGACAGTAATCCACAGCATCAATCAACTGCTGGAAATATCTCCTCGCTTCTCTTTCTGTCAATCCTTTGCACTATCGACAAGAAATCAATCAACCGTCGAAGAACAACAACAAACAGAAACTCTTCAATTCACTTACCATTCTGTCGGTGAGCTGCCCTCCTGAAGCATACTCCATTATCAGGTAAATCTTCGTCTTCGTTGCAATCACCTGCACATTAAAATTTTCTCTCATATAACTCCAATTTCAATATCATTATCACATTCAAAAACACTTTACCTCATATATCCTCACAATGTGTGGATGATTCAACAACTTCATTGTACTGATTTCTCTCTTGATCTGAAACCAAAATATCAACTTTCCATCACATGAAACATTTTCCGAGCTAAATGAACAGATTAGCAGAAACAAATTAACAAACCTGATACATAATCTTGTTCTTGATCACCGTCTGCTTATCGATGATTTTCACAGCTACTTGCCGGTTCGTGTGCACATCGACGGCGAGCTTGACCTTGGCAAATGCACCTTCGCCGATCATCCTGCCGAGACAATACTTTCCTACAATCCTAGCCATTTTTCGAATACCTTTTGCAAATGAGGATGGTTTTTTATTGTCACAATTGAATTGGATCCATGAGAAGAATAGAGAGAGAGAGAGAAAGAAGAGAGAGAGAGATAGAGATGGATGTAGGACAGGTAGCCGAGGAAGGAAGCATTAGTGAACCGGGAAACGTGATTTGAATGGCAGGTTAAACAGACCTGTCATTCATTTTTGGTATTTTATGTTTTTTTTTTTTCAATTTGTTTGTTTATGTAAATTGCATTATTACACCATTAAAGTATGATTTTCACCAACTTTGTTTTTGTTATTTATTTATTTATTTTGTTTATATTCATCCAAAGCTTGTTTTGGCTGAAAGTGTCTGAAGATGCCGTTTTTTTATTAATATATATATATATATATATTTATATATGTTTATATGTTCTAAAGTCCTTGACTTTTCCAATAATTTTGGATTATTAATTTTGGATAAAGCTGATCCACTTTAATAATAAAAAAATGTGGTTTTTTTATGTATATAATATTGGTGCATAAAATTATAAAAATTAGGCAATCTATTCCGTCCATATGAACAAATAAATTTCGGTACAAATTTTTATTTAATTAAATATTATATTCACTAATAGACTTAAATAATAAATTTGGGTCACTTTTTTAAGTGGTTTTCAATCATAGTTCCGTGATATTTTTAGTTATGATGTAGTTTTCAGTCTCATCTGAATTAGTTTAGAACTCGTATCTTTTAAAAGATGGTATATTTTATCAAAAAACACGGAGTTTGGATATGTTTTTAAATTAAAAAAAATTATTTTAATTTTTAAGTAAATAATAATCAAGATATCATTACAAATATTCCCTTATTAAGAGAGTATCTTTTAAGCTAAAACTCGAACATATAATTTTTTATTGATAAATATTAATAACAAAGATCTTAAATCCTAGATCCACAAATTTCGTTTAATTTATCCTCAATAAAAGTAAATTTATCTTCTCAAAAAAACTAAAATCAACTGAAAAATAACAAATAACTTTTTTTTTCCTAATATAATAACGATTAGTAACTGCTAATTTACCGATAAGAATCCACGTCAGCATTTAATCTAATCTTGATCCTCGATAAACATAACGGTCCTAATCATGATCGGATGGACGAACAGGATGTATTTGGAGTTTAGGGTTTATCCATTCTTTTTTCTCACTATATATTGCCATATCCTCCCCAACTTTTCTCATAGTTCCTCGTTTTGATCGCTTTATCACACGCTTTGTGACTTCCCAACTGTGAGTTCATGATCTTTGGTTCATCTTTTTTTTCCTTTTTTCGTAGTTTGAGTTTTTTTTTCACTTTGAAGTTCAGTGATTTTGTGTTTATAGCTTGTGGATGAGGGCTATAACTATCCTTTTAGTGGGTCCTTGTGTTTGCTTTTTAAGGTTGTTCTTCATGTTTTTGATTGTGATTTAGAAGAAAAGAAGTAATTTTTAAATTGTTGGGAGTCGAAAGTTTGGTTCTTTTTGCAATTTATATGAAAAAAAGAGATTTTTTTTTATTGTGTCAATGGTTATAGTATTAAGTTTTATTGTTTTGGTTGCAGGTTTTTGTTGACTGAGTTGCAGGATGAAGACTAAAGGGGCGTATCTGCTCTTAGTGCTTTTGATTGAGTTGGGCCTATTGGCTTTTGTAAGTCTCCTTTCTTTAGGATTATTCTGATATGAATTGGCCTAGCTTTTTTTTTCCTTTGCATTGTTGTTTTTGGTATTTGTATTTGTATTTTTGGGTATGTATTCTGTTTCATTAGCTAATCTTCTTTGCTTGTAGGCTTTGGCTGCTGCTCCTCAGACGTGTCCTGCCAATTTGGAGGGAGGATGTTCTGCTGCTTCTGATGATGATTGGACAGGGGAGTTCTTTCCTGGAATTCCCAAAATTAAGTATGAGGTGAGAGAATTTATATGGTCAATGTTTAGTTTTGGGAATTTTTTTAGTTCATCAGATTGGTTGCCCATTGAATTAGAATTGTGCCTGTTTGATATTCTTTGTTTGTCTAAGCTGGTTGAGGCTTTTTGAATTTGCTATCACTAAAACATGTTTCTTTTTATCAGGGCCCTAACAGCAAGAACCCACTTTCATTCAAATGGTACAATGCTGAGGAAGTAATTCTTGGGAAGAAAATGAAGGTATAATTTTTCATTCACCGTATGGATTTTTGTTCTAGTGTATATTGTACATATATGTGTTTAACTATGCTCTACATCTTTGCCTCAGGATTGGATGAGATTCAGCGTTGCATTTTGGCATACATTTCGGGGAACTGGATCTGACCCATTTGGTGCACCAACAAAGATGTGGCCTTGGGAAGATGGAACAAACTCCTTGGCTATGGCAAAAAGGAGAAGTAAGATAAAATGTCTAGCTCTTGTTCTCTGTGTAGATCATTGGCATTAATTTTTTTTTCTATCTCATGGATGTAGTGCGGGCCAATTTCGAGTTCATTAAAAAGCTTGGACTTAATAGGTGGTGTTTTCATGACCGGGATATTGCTCCTGATGGTAAAACTCTAGCGGTGAGTTTTCATCCAATGGTTGTTTCAGGACACTAATGTAGATTGATAATCTGTGCTCTTTATAATCATGCAATGCATATTGGTTGAAGGCTGCATCCAAACTTTATAAGTTATCAAAGGAATGTGGATCAATTATTGTCCTATCAAATCTGTTGATATAACTTGGTTTTTTGGATTACCCAGGAATCTAACGCAAATTTGGATGAAGTGGTGGCTCTTGCAAAAGAACTTCAGGTAATAATTCTGATATGTTACAAATTAGCAAGAAATTCGTTGATGCATAGCAATTGTTTCTTCCTTTTTTTTTTCTGAAGTAATAATTTTGGGATGTTTTAGCAGGGAACAGAAATTCGCCCTTTATGGGGTACTGCTCAACTATTTATGCATCCTCGCTACATGCATGGAGCTGCCACCAGGCAATTTCTTTGGACATGAACTTATTATCTTATTTTTCTCTGGAAAATGTGCTAACTTGATGTGATACCATTATTTGATATTTTCAGCTCTGAGGTTGCTGTATATGCATATGCTGCAGCTCAAGTTAAGAAAGCCATGGAGGTTGGTGTCCCCGGACTTTGTTGCGCATTTGAGTTTTAGGCCTCTTTGTTTTTTCTTACCTGGCACTTCTGGTTAGGTTACACAATATCTTGGAGGGGAGAATTTCGTGTTTTGGGGTGGCAGAGAGGGTTACCAGTCTTTGCTGAACACAGACATGGAAAAAGAACTTGATCATTTGGTATGGAATAATGTTTTCCTTTTATTTTGACTCTTCTTTTCTGATATTAAAAAGTATAAATATATTTTACCTTCGTTGGCAATGTCGTTGTTATGTTGTAAATTGGTATGAGTTTGACTTGTAATACTTCTGCTTCCATAGGCAACTTTTTTTCAAGCAGCTGTTGACTATAAGAAGAAGATTGGTTTTAATGGTATGAATTATGAACTTTTGATTTTTTTTGTTTTTTGGCCCATTATTTTGAAGTTTGACCATAAAGAATTTCAACTTGTTTGTTGCTGTATCTTGTGCCATCTCGAGGTGCTGTAATTGATGATTGTTCCCTTTCTTCCAGGTACATTGTTGATTGAACCTAAACCTCAAGAGCCTACAAAGCACCAGTATGCATCTTACCTTGAGTTTCTTGTTTTTGCTTTTGTTTTTTGTTTTAAATAGTACAACATTTGAGATGATTAACAATAATTATGTCTCAGATATGACTGGGATGCAGCAACAACAATGTCGTTCCTGCTAAAGTATGGTCTTAAAGGTAATTCCTTCTTATCTTTTCTAAGCTGCTATAGTTCATGTTTGTAGTGAAACCATGGTCTCAAAGTTCAATTACTTCCTCATTGTTATCCTGCACTTTTCGTTCTTTAGATTTGAGTTTTAAACTTTTTTCACTTATATAACTCTTGGGATTTCCATTGAAATTGTGTGTTTCATGGAAGGGAAAAACATGAGTTTTAGATGTGGAACTCTGACACTATTCATTGATGGCATGCTTACCTGTGAAATTTTCTTTTTTTTATATGCTGGCTTGGCAGCTTTTCGGGCTCCACACTTATATTTGATTTTTTTTTCTTGTACCATCAACCACACATTTCTTTCAGATTACACGATAGGCTTGTTATGAAAATAAACTTATTAAATATATCTCTAGTTTCGGGTGCTTTTCAAAATGATGCATCACTAAATTGATTAGCAATATGGATTTATTTCTTCGAAGACTGTATATTTGCTGTCATTCTCACTGTGACTTCTCATAAATGAGTGCCTTCTGGATTCGGATACCATATATATGTGCATCTATTGATATGTTTATACAAATACTTTAAAAATCGTTGTTTGACCTGTTTCCTTTGTATGTGTGGTTCTTGTAATATGACAAGGTTTAGGCTTAATTTTTATTTTCGGTTTTTGTACCTTTAAGCACTGTCTTAAGGCGCATGTCACCATATTTTATTTTAACAACTTCAGAAACAATTGGTTTCAACAAGGTGAACAAGCTGGCCTATTTAACTATATTCTTTTCACATTGCAGACGAATTAAAACTAAACATAGAGTGCAACCATGCCACCCTATCTGGTCACAGGTATATACCATTAATATTACGAATCAGACATAACTAGACTTGTTTTCGAAACAAAACTCATTTCAATTGTAAAATAATTGCAGTTGTCACCATGAGCTTGAAACTGCAAGAATAAATGGTCTGCTCGGAAACATTGATGCCAACACTGGTGATCCTCAGACCGGTAATGTTTTTGACTCAGTTTATTATTTTTTCTTTTACTTGTTCAATTACCGGTGTTCTTACAAGAATACTCTTTCAATGCAGGTTGGGATACAGACCAGTTCATGACTGACATAAGTGAGGCAACCTTAGTCATGCTAAGTGTTGTCAGAAATGTAAGAACTAATCAATCTGAATTAGTGTATTGTGTGCATTAACATAACTTTTCTCATGCGACGATCAATTAATGCTCATGTGTCTGATATATACAGGGAGGACTCGCGCCCGGTGGGTTCAACTTCGATGCCAAACTGTGAGTTTTTGATACGTTTCTAAATTTATTAAACACGTGAGACTGGTTCAAAGTCTTCATAAAAAAAAACACATCACTGACCTGTCCTCATGCTTGCATTTGTGACGTTAACAGACGAAGGGAGAGCACTGATGTGGAAGACTTATTCCTCGCTCACATTTCCGGGATGGACACAATGGCTCGTGGACTTCGCAACGTTGCGAAACTAGTCGAGGTAATTTTTCATAAAACATATGCATAAATAAAATTTTCGGTTATCTCGTAGATTAACTCAGTTTGCATGTTATGTGAAAAAAGGATGGTTCTTTGGCTGAGTTGGTTCGGAATCGGTACAAAAGCTTTGACTCTGAGTTAGGTGCTCTCATTGAGGTATACATGTTCAGCAACCTAATTTGGTACTTGAAATACCGAATTCCATAACGATAAAATTTAACTGTAAACCTGTTCTTCATTACATCAGGCCGGGAAAGCCGATTTTGAGACACTGGAAAAGAAGGCCATGGAAATGGGAGAACCAACTATTGCCTCCGGAAAGCAGGTAAACTTAGATAATCATGTTTTTTTATTCAATTACTTCTTTTCGATTCATTAAACACTAATCATATAATGACTGATCTTGATGCAGGAACTTGCTGAGATGATATTCCAGTCTGCTCTGTAGATTTAGTGGTAGTGTTTACATTTTCAAAGAGTTTTTAAGGAGTTTATGTATAGATTTTTGTTTAGAGAAAAAAAAAACCACATCATGTGGATGTGTGAACATATATAGCATGGGTTATTAAATAGTTTAAATAAATTTTACTTCAGAGAATCTAATTTATCACTCACATGGTTTTCAGTACTATGAGAACTGGGATATGGATGGTATTATTTATATATATATTTGATGATTGTCATGGTGTTTGATGAAGTGCTTTAATATTGAAACCAAAAACCAATAAACTTTATGGTATCATTTATTCCCAAAAAACAAAAAGAAAAGGAAACATTGCATCTCATGCTACAAAGATATGTGTGTAAAAATCAAAATATATTCCATTCTATCACTTGTCTTTCTTTTTCATTATCTATGCTTTGACACACACACACACACACACATATATATATATTAATGACCGCTGTTGAGATAAGGGTAAATCTAAAGAAAAGGAAAAAAAAAAAACAATGCAGAGGGGCAGAAGAAGGAAAGCAAGGGAAAAGGAGAGATTGAGAATGATGCACAGAAATGGTTTGTGGGAATTGATTCTTAGTGCCAATGAGAGAAATTCTCCAACTTGCATTAGATATTTTCCTTAAAAAAAAAAGAAAAATATTGGAAAAATATTAATAAAATGATATAAAAACCTCTTGTTATTTAAAACCAAGAACATGATAAAGATACAAGCTTTCCTATTTCTAATAAGAACAGGATCAAAGATCCAAACTTTCTATAAAGAATGCTAAATTGAAAAGGATTAATAAGCAATTTAAAGAGAAAAAAAGATGAAGAATCTCAATGAGCTCATTGTGAAACATTAAATTTTCACCAAAAATTTGATAAGTATCCAATCCTCCCTTCATTACTTTAAAAAAAAACAAGAAAAAGAAAAAAGAAGCAATACAAAAAGCTAATGAAAGAACACCAAAATTCCTACCAAAAACATTGTCAAAGAATCTTTCCTTCTTTCTTTACACAAACAAAAAAACACAAAGTCCTTTCTCCTTTTGCTTTGCTATTAGTTTAGGTGGAATGGAATGGAATGGAATGGGAGAGAAGAGAAACAATTTAATGAGCTAATTGGATAATCATCAAAAACTCTACCAAAAACAGTATCAAGATCCAACTTTAGGAGAGGAGAAGAAGAAGAAGAAAAAAAGAATATGCCAAAAAGCTAAGGATGAACCTGAAACTTAGTAATGAAAGGGTGCTGCAAAAGCTGCACAGCAGTGAATCTCCTTCTTGGCTCTTTCTGTAAACACCGAGCAATGAAATCACGAAGCTCAGGAGACGCTGTAGCCGGGACTTGAGGAGGATCAGAGAAGCGAATAGCGTATATAAGGCTTGCCCAATCACCCTTGCTAGGGAGATTGGCACCGTAAGGAAAATACCCAAGATAGAACTCAAGAATGCTAACACCAAAGCTCCAAATATCCCCAGCAAAGCCATCGTATAACCCTTGATTGAGATCAGTATCGATGCGCTCAGGGCTCATGTAGGCGATGGTGCCAACCGAGGATTTGCAATCCATAGTCTGAGCGAGGATGCGGCTGACGCCGAAGTCGGCGATCTTGACACGGCCTTGATGGTTGATGAGGAGATTAGCGGGTTTGATGTCACGGTGGACGATCTTGCGGCTATGGAGGTAGGCAAGGCCGGAGATCACTTGGCGGGCGACGCCAGAGAGGTGGGATTCGATGGAGATGCGATGGCCTTGAAGAGAGCCACCGTCCATGAACTCGAGGAGGACTTGGATCTCGCCGGAGCTGTCATTGAAGCCGTGGCAGCGGACGATGAAGGGGCTATCGACGGTGCGGAGGATCTCGATCTCACGGAAGATCTGGCGGCGGACGTTGTCGTCGTGGTTGCCGTAAATGTTCTTCAAGGCATAGATCATGGAGGTCTGTTTATGGCGGACCATCCAGACGGTGCCTCCGGCGCCGGAGCCTACGCGGCGGACACGCTCAAGATCGGAGAAGTTCACTGTTTGGGTGAAAGATGGGGAGGTTGAAGGCACCGACGATGAGGAGATGGTGGAGGACGGAGGAGGAGGGAGAGGGAGAGGGACGGCGACGCTGGGGACTCGTTGGGGAAGTGGTAGGCTTAGGTCTGGCTTTCGCCGGGAACTCGACGGCGTGCGGCTGCCGCCGGTGCCGGAACCACCTTCGTTTCTTGTGTTCATCGTCTCTAGCGTTTCTTTAATAAATCTCTCCATGAGTTTGTGTGTGTGTATATATATATGGATTTAAATTGAGATGCAGGGAATCAGGGAAACGGTTTTTCATTATTTTTTTAAAATGTAGAAATGGTTTATGTGTATATAAAGAAGAGGGTTTTTTTCTTTTATTTATTTATTTATTTATTTATTAATGTTAGGGAAAGGGATATGGAGAAAGGAGGGCTTTAGTTGAGAAGGGTTGGGGGGTTAGGGATATGGATTGATAGGGATGTCTAGTAGGAAAGGAGGTGAGGTGGTGGGGGTTTAGAGGAAGGCAAGAACTACTTGGGAGGGTGGACACGTGGATTTTTATTTTTAATTTTTAAATTTTTTTATGTGTTTATATTTGAGAATATTTTTTTGATAAAATTATTTAATTTTATTTCTACTCAAATTTTTTTCATAACAAATCAATTACCATTTTAGCAATTGGGTACAATCCAAATGTAATGTATATAACATTGTTTTTGTCTCCTCCCTCATATCTCTACCTGTCTCTCTAATTTTTTTTTTCTCTTTATTTTTTTATTCTCTACTGAATATTTGTAGAACATCCGTAGAGAATATGCAGTACCTATATATATATATAATTTAAAATTTGTAAGAGAATGTGTATAATTTGAAGGTTTTATGGGATATTCGCAATTTATTTTATATATGCATTTGGTAAATAAAGAAAATAAAATTATTCTGGTTTAAATTTGGGTTAAATTTAGATTCTATTCAAATATATAGTTCCAGCTGGCTTTTTTTTTAAAACAAAATGATCATTTTTTATTTTAAATTCTAAGAATATCTTGTATAAAATATATAGAAATAATTCTTAATTTATTGATGTCTCTAAATCATAACCTCCACTCAATCATTATTAAAAAAAATATTTATTTATTATAAACATTGATGTATCATGTACAAACAAATCAGAAATATACATAATTTATGACTAACCCATAAT